>NW_027014611.1:0-13178 GCF_036934945.1 Oncorhynchus masou masou | reverse complement strand
ACTGAGGGTCAGTCTCAGCAGAGGGAGAGAGCAGCAGACTGAGGTCAGTCTCAGCAGAGGGAGAGAGCAGCAGACTGAGGTCAGTCTCAGCAGAGGGAGAGCAGAGCCGCGGGCTGAGGGTCCGTCTCAGCAGAGGGAGAGAGCAGCAGACTAGAGGTCAGTCTCAGCAGAGGAAAGCAAGCAGACTGAGGGTCCGTCTCAGCAGAGAGAGAGAGCAGCAGACTGAGGGTCAGTCTCAGCAGAGGGAGAGAGCAGCAGACTGAGGGTCAGTCTCAGCAGAGGGAGAGAGCAGCAGACTGAGGGTTCATCTCAGAGGAGGGAGAGAGCAGCAGACTGAGGGTTCATCTCAGAGGAGGGAGAGAGCAGCAGACTGAGGGTTCGTCTCCAGCAGAGGGAGAGGCAGCAGACTGAGGGTCAGTCTCAGCAGAGGGAGAGAGCAGCAGACTGAGGGTCAGTCTCAGCAGATGGAGAGAGCAGCAGACTGAGGGAGAGAGCAGCAGACTGAGGGTCAGTCTCAGCAGAGGGAGAGAGCAGCAGACTGAGGGTCAGTCTCAGCGGAGGGAGAGAGCAGCAGACTGAGGGTCAGTCTCAGCAGAGGGAGAGAGCAGCAGACTGAGGGTCAGTCTCAGCAGAGGGAGAGAGCAGCAGACTGAGGGTCAGTCTCAGCAGAGGGAGAGAGTAGCAGACTGAGGGTCAGTCTCCCAGCATCCCTCCACTCTCCCTTTCCTCCACTGACACTGACACAAAAGGGACAAACTGTTTCCATTTCATGTGTCTGAAGGTACAAACTCTACCTTCCCGGTGGGCCTGGAGAGGAAACTATGTGCATTATGTCACCGCTGGCCAATCAGATGGCTCAGATGGCCGAGTCTGCAGTAACGTAGCAGGCATAGAAGAAAACTACGGCAAAGTTGACACTGAGAGATTTCTAAACGTTTAAAACTATGACTAGAGAAAGACTGTCAACGAATACAGAGAAGATGATACTATGAGATTTCTAAATGTTTAAAACCATGCTGGTAACTACCAGGTGTGTGTTGAATGTCCTCTGTTATAATTACCAGGTGTGTGTTGAATGTCCTGTTATAACTACCAGGTGTGTATTGAATGGCCTGTTATAACTACCAGGTGTGTATTGAATGGCCTGTTATAACTACCAGGTGTGTGTTAAATGGCCTGTTATAATTACCAGGTGTGTGTTGAATGTCCTCTATTATAACTACCAGGTGTGTGTTGAATGTCCTCTGTTATAACTACCAGGTGTGTATTGAATGGCCTGTTATAACTACCAGGTGTGTGTTGAATGGCCTGTTATAGTACCAGGTGTGTGTTGAATGTCCTCTATTATAACTACCAGGTGTGTGTTGAATGTCCTCTGTTTATAACTACCAGGTGTATATTGAATATCCTGTATAACTACCAGGTGTGTGTTGAATGGCCTGTTATAATTACCAGGTGTGTGTTGAATGTCCTCTATGTAACTACCAGATGTGTATTGAATGGCCTGTTATAACTACCAGGTGTGTATTGAATGGCCTGTTATAACTACCAGGTGTGTATGAGATAGCCTGTTATAACTACCAGGTGTGTGGTGAATGGCCTGTTATAACTACCAGGTGTGTATTGAATGGCCTGTTATAACTACCAGGTGTGTATTGAATGGCCTGTTATAACTACCAGGTGTATTGAATGACCTGTTATAACTACCAGGTGTGTGGTGAACAGTATCCATAAAGCCCAATCTCCTCCTCGTATCCAGCTCTCAGCTCTCTTCCAGGTCTGATATTCTTGTCCTGGTAACTGCTTCAGCCTTTGTTGAGTGAAGTCTACATTGGGACACGAGGGGGTGGGGGCAGGCCAGAGGGGGTGGGTGCTGGCCAGAGGGTGGGGGCTGGCCAGAGGGGGTGGAAAATGCTAATAGGCCAAGACTGGGGGTCGGCTCCAACTGTCTCTCACATGCTGTGGGGGGGATTTGGAGATCAGTGAACACAATGACACCACCGGTTCACCTTTTGTTCGTGAGCTTGGCATTGTTGGTTGAAGAAGCTCAGAATCTGGTGTCAGGGGACTCCACATTCCAGGGACAGGACATGTAGGGACATAATGGGACAGGGCTTTGTAGGGACAGGGTCATAATGGGACAGGGTCATAATGGGACAGGGTCATAATGGGACAGGGTCATAATGGGACAGGGTCATAATGGGACATGTAGGCACATAATTGAACAGGGACATAATGGAACAGGGTCATAATGGGACATGTAGGGACATAATGGGACAGGGACATAATGAGACAGACATGTAGGGACATAATGAGACAGGGACATAATGGGACAAAAATGGGACAGGGTCACAATAGGACAGACATAATGGGACATAATGGGACAGGGCCATGTAGTGACATAATGGGACAGGGACATGTGGTGCTTGTAATGGGACAGGGTGTGTAGGGACATAATATAAGCAGGAGACATCAAGCAGACATGTAAGGTACAGGGACAATGCTTTTCTTGAGAAATAGTATTATGCACGAAGGGCAACTTATTGCCTACATGTACATACTACCTCAATCAGCCTGACTTACCAGTGTCTGTATATAGCCTTGCTTCTCTTATTTTGCAATGTATTTTTACTGTTGTTCTATTTCTTTACTTATGTAAAGAAATGTGTAGGTAAATATATGTGTAGGTAAATATACAGTCACTTTCTCATACATAATGTATATAATACATAATACATAATGTACATAATACATAATACATACATAATAAATACATACATAATGTACATAATACATACATAATGTACACAATACATAATACATACATACATAATGTACATAATACATAATACATACATAATAAATACATACATGATGTACATAATACATACATAGTGTACACAATACATAATACATACATACATAATGTACATAATACATACATACATAATGTACATAATACACAATACATAATAAATACATACACAATGTACATAATACATACATAATAAATACATACAATGTACATAATACATACATAATGTACATAATACATACATAATGTACACAATACATAATACATACATAATAAATACATACATAATGTACATAATACATACATAATGTACATAATACATAATACATAATACATACATAATGTACATAATACATAATACATAATACATACATAATAAATACATACATAATAAAAACATACATAATGTACATAATACATACATAATGTACATAATACATAATACATACATACATAATGTACATAATACATAATAAATACATACATAATGTACATAATACATACATAATGTACATAATACATAATACATACATAATAAATACATACATAATGTACATAATACATACATAATGTACATAATACATACATAATGTACACAATCCATAATACATACATACATAATGTACATAATACATACATAATGTACATAATACATAATACATACATACATAATGTACATAATACATACATAATGTACATAATACATAATAAATACATACATAATGTACATAATACATACATAATGTACATAATACATACATAATAAATACATACATAATGTACATAATACATACATAATGTACATAATACATAATACATACATAATGTACATAATACATAATACATAATACATACATAATGTACATAATACATAATACATACATAATGTACATAATACATAATACATAATACATACATAATAAATACATACATAATAAATACATACATAATGTACATAATACATACATAATGTACATAATACATAATACATACATACATAATTTACATAATACATAATAAATACATACATAATGTACATAATACATACATAATGTACATAATACATAATACATACATAATAAAACATAATACATACATAATGTACATAATACATAATACATACATAATAAATACATACATAATGCATATTACATACATAATGTACATAATACATAATACATACATAATAAATACATACATAATGTACATAATACATACATAATGTACATAATACATACATAATGTACACAATACATAATACATACATACATAATGTACATAATACATACATAATGTACATAATACATAATACATGCATAATAAATACATCACATAATGTACATAATACATACATAATGTACATAATACATAATACATACATACATAATGTACATAATACATAATAACTACATACATAATGTACATAATACATATATAATGTACATAATACATAATACATACATAATAACTACATACATAATGTACATAAAACATACATAATGTACATAATACATAATACATACATAATAAATACCTACATAATGTACATAATACATACATAATGTACATAATACATACATAATGTACACAATACATAATACATACATACAAAATGTACATAATACATACATAATGTACACAATACATAATACATACATACATAATGTACATAATATATAATACATACATAATAAATACAGACACAATGTACATAATACATACATAATGTACACAATACATAATACATACATAATAAATACATACATAATGTACATAATACATACGTAATGTACATAATACATAATACATACATAGTGTACACAATACATAATACATACATAATAAATACATACATAATGTACATAATACATACATAATGTACACAATACATAATACATACATAATGTACATAATACATAATACATACATAATAAATACATACATAATGTACATAATACATACATAATGTACATAATACATAATACATACATAATGTACATAATACATAATACAAACATAATAAATACATACATAATGTACATAATACATACATAGTGTACATAATACATAATACATACATAATGTACATAATACATAGTACATACATAATAAATACATACATAATGTACATAATACATAATACATACATAATGTACATAATACATAATACATACATAATGTACATAATACATAATACATAATGTACATAATACATACATAATGTACATAATACATACATAATGTACATAATACATAATACATACATAATGTACATAATACATAATAAATACATACATAATGTACATAATACATACATAATGTACATAATACATAATACATACATAATAAATACATACATAATGTACATAATACATACATAATGTACATAATACATACATAATGTACATAATACATAATACATACATAATGTACATAATACATAATAAATACATACATAATGTACATAATACATACATAATGTACATAATACATAATACATACATAATAAATACATACATAATGTAGATAATACATACATAATGTACATAATACATACATAGTGTACACAATACATAATACATACATACATAATGTACATAATACATACATAATGTACACAATACATAATACATACATACATAATGTACATAATACATACATAATGTACACAATACATAATACATACATACATAATGTACATAATATATAATACATACATAATAAATACATACACAATGTACATAATACATACATAATGTACACAATACATAATACATACATAATAAATATATACATAATGTACATAATACATACATAATGTACATAATACATAATACATACATAGTGTACACAATACATAATACATACATAATAAATACATACATAATGTACATAATACATACATAATGTACATAATACATAATACATTCATAATAATGTACATCATACATAATACATACATAATAAATACATACATAATGTACATAATACATAATACATACATAATAAATACATACATAATGTACATAATACATACATAATGTACATAATACATAATACATACATAGTGTACACAATACATAATACATACATAATAAATACATACATAATGTACACAATACATAATACATACATACATAATGTACATAATACATAATACATACATAATAAATACATACATAATGTACACAATACATAATACATACATACATAATGTACATAATACATAATACATACATAATGTACACAATACATAATACATACATACATACATAATGTACATAATACATAATACATACATACATAATGTACACAATACATAATACATACATACATAATGTACATAATACATAATACATACATACATAATGTACACAATACATAATACATACATACATAATGTACATAATACATAATACATACATACATAATGTACACAATACATAATACATGCATACATAATGTACATAATACATAATACATACATAATGTACACAATACATAATACATACATACATAATGTACATAATACATAATACATACATAATAAATACATACATAATGTACATAATACATACATAATGTACACAATACATAATACATACATACATAATGTACATAATACATACATAATGTACATAATACATACTACATGCATAATAATGTACATAATACATACATAATAAATACATACATAATGTACATAATACATAATACATACATAATAAATACATACATAATGTACATAATACATACATAATGTACGTAATACATACATAATGTACATAATACATAATACATACATAATAAATACATACATAATGTACATAATACATACATAATGTACATAATACATACATAGTGTACATAATACATACATAATAAATACATACATAATGTACATAATACATACATAGTGTACACAATACATAATACATACATACATAATGTACATAATACATAATACATACATAATAAATACATACATAATGTACATAATACATACATAATGTACATAATACATACATAATGTACACAATACATAATACATACATATATACATAATGTACATAATACATAATACATACATAATAAATACATACATAATGTACATAATACATACATAGTGTACACAATACATAATACATACATACATAATGTACATAATACATAATACATACATACATAATGTACATAATACATAATACATACATACATAATGTACATAATACATAATACATACATAATAAATACATACATAATAAATACATACATAATACATACATAATAAATACATACATAATAAATACATACATAATGTACTGATGACAATAGAAGATGTAACAGCAGCTTTTCTCCTTTTTTTCTCGAGTTTTGTTCATTGCTTTTAGAATTCAATGCAGTGCCTTTACAGTATATAATGCAGTGCCTTTACAGTATATAATGCAGTGCCTTTACAGTATATAATGCAGTGCCTTTACAGTATATAATACAGTGCCTTTACAGTATATAATGCAGTGCCTTTACAATTTATATTGCAGTGCCTTTACAGTATATAATGCAGTGCCTTTACAGTATATAATGCAGTGCCTTTACAATTTATATTGCAGTGCCTTTACAGTATATAATGCAGTGCCTTTACAGTATATAATGCAGTGCCTTTACAATTTATATTGCAGTGCCTTTACAGTATATAATGCAGTGCCTTTACAGTATATAATGCAGTGCCTTTACAGTATATAATACAGTGCCTTTACAGTATATAATACAGTGCCTTTACAGTATATAATGCAGTGCCTTTACAGTATATAATGCAGTGCATTTACAGTATATAATGCAGTGCCTTTACAGTATATAATGCAGTGTCTTTACAGTATATAATGCAGTGCCTTTACAGTATATAATGCAGTGCCTTTACAGTATATAATGCAGTGCCTTTACAGTATATAATGCAGTGCATTTACAGTATATAATGCAGTGCCTTTACAGTATATAATGCAGTGCCTTTACAGTATATAATACAGTGTCTTTACAGTATATAATGCAGTGCCTTTACAGTATATAATGCAGTGCCTTTACAGTATATAATGCAGTGCCTTTACAATATATAATACAGTGCCTTTACAGTATATAATGCAGTGCCTTTACAGTATATAATACAGTGTCTTTACGGTATATAATGCGGTGCCTTTACAGTATATAATACAGTGTCTTTACAGTATATAATGCAGTGCATTTACAGTATATAATGCAGTGCCTTTACAGTATATAATACAGTGTCTTTACAGTATATAATGCAGTGCCTTTACAGTATATAATACAGTGCCTTTACAGTATATAATACAGTGTCTTTACAGTATATAATGCAGTGCCTTTACAGTATATAATGCAGTGCCTTTACAGTATATAATGCAGTGCCTTTACAGTATATAATGCAGTGCCTTTACAGTATATAATGCAGTGCCTTTACAGTATATTATGCAGTGCCTTTACAGTATATAATGCAGTGCCTTCCCGAAAGTATTCAGACCCCTTGACCTTTTTCCACATTTTTTTGTTTACGTTACAGCCTCATTCTTAAAATGTATTAAATTGTTTTCCTCATCATTAAATCTACATAATATCCGATTATGACAAAGGAAAAACAGGTTTTAAAATACATTTGTGCTAATTTATTAAAAATTGTTTTCCCCTCATCACATTAATCTACATAATATCCCATTATGACAAAGGAAAAACAGGTTTTTAAAATACATTTGTGCTAATTTATTAAAAATAACAAAATAAAATATCACATTTACATAAATATTCAGACCCTTTACTCAGTACTTTGTTGAAACACCTATTGCAGTGATTACAGCATCAAGTCTTCTTAGGTGTCCTTCTAGCTTGGCACACCTGTGTTTAAGGAGTTTCTCCCATTCTTCTCTGTAGATCCTCTCCAAGCTCTGTCAGGTTGGAGGAGGCGTTGCTGAACAGCTATTTTCAGGTCTCAGCAGAGATTGATGGGTTCAAGTCCGGGCTCTGGCTGGGCCACTCAAGGACATTGAGACTTGTTCCCAAGCCACCCCTGCGTTGTCTTGGCTGTGTGCTTAGGGTCGTTGTCCTGTTGGAAGGTGAACCTTTTGCCTGAGGTCCTGAGCACTCTGGCGCAGGTTTTCATCAAGGATATAACATTGCAAAATCAGAAACTTTCTGTCCAAAAATGATGCAGAAAAAGTTCATCCATGTTTTTTGCTCTCTTCTTGATTAGACTACTGCAATAATCTACGCTCCCAGATAAATAAATAACCTTCAGTTAGTGCTAAATACAGCTGCTAGAATATTAGCTAAACCAAACCATTTGATCATATTACTCCCAGTGCCTTTCTACACGGCTTCCTGTTAAGGCAAGGGCTGATTTCAATGTTTTACTGCTAACCTACAAAGCATTACATGGGCTTGCTCCTTCCTATCTCTCTGATTTGGTCCTGCCGTACATACCTACACTTACGCTACGGTCACAAGACGCAGGCCTCCTAATTGTCCCTAGAATATCTCAGCAAACAGCTGGAGGCAGGGCTTTCTCCTATAGAGCTCCATTTTTTATGGAATTGTCTGCCTACCCATGTAAGAGACGCTGACTCGGTCTCAACCTTTAAGTCTTTACTGAAGACTCATCTCTTCAGTGGGTCATATGATTGAGTGTAGTCTGGCCCAGGAGTGTTATGGTGAACGGAAAGGCACTGGAGCAACAAACAGCCCTTGCTGTCTCTGCCTGGCCAGTTCCCCTCTCTCCACTGTGATTCTCTGCCTCTAACCCTATTACAGGGGCTGAGTCACTGACCTATTGGTGCTCTTCCATGCCGTCGCTAGGAGGGGTGTGTCACTTGAGTGGGTTGAATCACTGATGTGATCTTCCTGTTCTGGGTTGGAGCCCCCTCGGGTTTGTGCCGTGGGGAGATCTTCGTGGGCTATACTGGCCATGTCTCAGGATGGTAAGTTGGTGGTTGAAGATATCCCTCTGGTGGTGTGGGGGCTGTGCTTTGGCAAAGTGGGTGGAGTTATAACCTGCCTGTTTGGCCCTGTCTGGGAGTATCGTCGGTATCTGAGTATTTATCCTGTCTTATCCGGTGTCCTGCGTGAATTTAAGTATGCTCCTCTAATTCTCTCTCTCTCTCCCTCCCCTCTCGGAGGACCTGAGCCCTAGGACCATGCCTCAGGTCTACCTGACTTGATGACTCCTTGTTGTCCCCAGTCCACCTGGTCGTGCTGCTGCTCCAGTTTCAACTATTCTGCCTGCGGCTATGGAACCCTGACCTGTTCACTGGACTTGCTACCTTGTAACATCTGAAACATCTGTCTCTACAGCACCTGCTGTCTCTAAATGTCAATGCTTGGCTATGAAAAGCCAACTGACATTTACTTTTGAGGTGCTGACCTGTTGCACCCTCTACAACCACTGAGATTATTATTATTTGGCCCTGCTGAACGTTTAACATATTGGCCATTTACTGTTATAATCTCCACCTGGCACAGCCAGAAGAGGACCGGCCACCCCTCAGAGCCTGGTTCCTCTCTAGGTTTATTCATTTCTAGGGAGTTATTCCTAGCCACCTTGCTTCTACATCTGCATTGCTTGCTGTTTGGGGTTTTAGGCTGGGTTTCTGTACAGCACTTTGAGATATCAGCTGATGTAAGAAGGGCTTAATAAATACATTTGATTGATCTCTCTGTACTTTGGTCCGTTCATCTTTTCCTCGATCCTGACTAGTCTCCCAGTCCCTGCCATTGAAAAACATCCCCACAGCATGATGCTGCCACCACCATGCTTCACCGTAGGGATGGTGCCAGGTTTTCTCCAGACGTGAAGCTTGGCATTCAGGCCAAAGAGTTCAATCTTGGTTTCATCAGACCAAAGAATCTTGTTTTTCATGTTCTTAGAGTCTTTAGGTGCCTTTTGGCAAACTCCAAGCAGGCTGTCGTGTGCCTTTTACTGAGGAGTGGCTTCGTCTAGCCACTCTACCGTCTGATTGGTGGAGTGCTCTCTTTGTTACCTCGCTGACCTAGGCCCTTTTCCCCTGATTGCTCAGTTTGACCGGGTGGCCAGCTTTAGGAAGAGTCTTGGTGGTTCCAAACTTCTTCCATTTAAAAATGATGGAGGCCACTGTGTTCTTGGGGATCTTCAAAGCTGCAGAGATGTTTTGGGACCCTTCCCCAGATCTGTGCCCCGACACAATCCTGTCTCAGAGCTCTACGGACAATTCCTTCAATGCTTAGTTTTTGCTCTGACACGCACTGTCATCTGTGGGACCTTATATAGACAGGTGTGTGCCTTTTCCAAATCATGTCCAATCAATTGAATTTACCACAGGCGGACTCCGTTCAAGTTGTAGAAACATCTCAAGGATGACCAATAGAAACAGGATGCACCTGAGCTCAATTTCGAGTCTCATGGCAAAGGGTCTGAATAATTATGTAAATAAGCTATTTCAGGTTTTTATTTTTAATACATTTGCATAAATGTACCGACAGGGCACCATCTCTGTACCGACAGGGCACCATCTCTGTACCGACAGGCCACCATCTCTGTAGTGACAGGGCACCATCTCTGTACCGACAAGGTACCATCTCTGTACCGACAGGGCACCATCTCTGTACCGACAAGGTACCATCTCTGTAGTGACAGGGCACCATCTCTGTACCGACAGGCCACCATCTCTGTACCGACAGGGCACCATCTCTGTACCGACAGGGCACCATCTCTGTACCGACAGGCCAACATCTCTGTACCGACAGGGCACCATCTCTGTACCGACAGGGCACCATCTCTGTAGTGACAGGGCACCATCTCTGTACCGACAGGGCACCATCTCTGTACCGACAGGGCACCATCTCTGTAGTGACAGGGCACCATCTCTGTACCGACAGGGCACCATCTCTGTAGTGACAGGGCACCATCTCTGTGACCGACAGGGCACCATCTCTGTACCGACAGGGCACCATCTCTCTACCGACAGGGCACCATCTCTGTACCGACAGGGCACCATCTCTGTACCGACAGGGCACCATCTCTGTACCGACAGGGCACCATCTCTGTACCGACAGGGCACCATCTCTGTACCGACCAGGGCACCATCTCTGTACCGACAGGGCACCATCTCTGTACCGACAGGAGCACCATCTCTGTACCGACAGGGCACCATCTCTGTACCGACAGGGCACCATCTCTACCGACAGGGCACCATCTCTGTACCGACAGGGCACCATCTCTGTACCGACAGGGCACTATCTCTGTACCGACAGGGCACCATCTCTGTACCGACAGGGCACCATCTCTGTACCGACAGGGCACCATCTCTGTACCGACCAGGGCACCATCTCTGTACCGACAGGAGCACCATCTCTGTACCGACAGGGCACCATCTCTGTACCGACAGGCCACCATCTCTGTACCGACGGGGCACCATCTCTGTACCGACAGGGCACCATCTCTGTACCGACAGGGCACCATCTCTGTACCGACAGGGCACCATCTCTGTACCGACAGGGCACCATCTCTGTACCGACAGGGCACCATCTCTGTACCGACAGGGCACCATCTCTGTACCGACAGGGCACCATCTCTGTACGTACCAGATGTACATACTTGTTCTCCTATTGCAGTTTGACTTCAGCCCAGGAACAACCAATAGTAAAACTGTCATATAATGTTGGCCAGTAGAGGTCCCCATACACCATAAGTACAGTGACATCCTGTCCTGCAGTGGTGGAAATACTTAGGTAGTACTTTCAAGTATTTTTTCTTCAGTTTATATTTATATTTTTGACAACTTTTACTTCACTACATTCCTAAAGAAAATAAAGTACTTTTTACTCCTTTACATTTTCCCTGACACCCAAAAGTACTCATTACATTTTGAATGCTTAGCAGGACAGGAAAATTGTCCAATCTTCCACACTTATCAAGAGAACATCCCTGGTCATCCCTACTGTCTCTGATCTGGCAGACTCACTAAACGCAAATGCTTCTTTGTAAATTATGTCAAGAGTGTTGAACTATGTCCCATATCCGTGAATAAAAAATACAAGAAAATCGTGTCGTCTATTTTGCTTAATATAAGGATTTTAATACTTTTTTGTTTTATTTAACCTCGATTTAACTAGGCAAGTCAGTTAAGAACAAATTCTTATTTACAATGACAGCCAAACCGGACGATGCCCGGCCAATTGTGCATTGCCCTTTTACTTTTGATACTTAAGTACATTTAAAACCACATACTTTTAGAATTTTACTCAAGTAAAATTTTACAGGATGACTATCACTTGAGTTATTTTCTTTTAAGTTAATTTTCATTGAGTAAAAGTAAAGATGAGTACTTTT
>NW_027014610.1:0-13179 GCF_036934945.1 Oncorhynchus masou masou | reverse complement strand
AGTTCCCCCCATTCTACATGACTCAGTCCCCCCCATTCTACACGACTCAGTTCCCCCCATTCTACATGACTCAGTCCCCCCCATTCTACATGACTCAGTCCCCCCATTCTACATGACTCAGTCCCCCCCATTCTACATGACTCAGTTCCCTCCCCCATTCTACATGACTCAGTTCCCTCCCCCATTCTACATGACTCAGTTCCCCCCATTCTACATGACTCAGTCCCCCCATTCTACATGACTCAGTTCCCTCCCCCATTCTACATGACTCAGTCCCCCCATCTACATGACTCGGTTCCCCCCCATCCACATGACTAATTATACCCAATCATCATGACCCCCTATCTACATCACTCAGTTCCCCCTATCCACATGACTAATTATACCCAATCATCATGACCCCCTATCTACATCACTCAGTACCCACCAATCCACATGCCTAATTCCCCCAATCCACATGACTAATTCCCCGCTTCAACATAACTAATTCCCCCATCAACATGACTAATTCCCCCTTCAACATGACTAATTCCCCCATCAACATGACTAATTCCCCCTTCAACATGACTAATTCCCCCATCAACATGACTAATTCCCCCTTCAACATGACTAATTCCCCCATCAACATGACTAATTCCCCCATCAACATGACTAATTCCCCCATCAACATGACTCATTTTCCCATCATCATAATTAATTCTATTTCCCCTCATATACATGACCCATTCCAGCCGCCCTCCTAAATGGCTCATTCCCCTCATCTACATGACTATTTATCCCCATCTACATGACTATTCCCCCTCATCTACATGACTAATCCCCCCATCTACATGACTAATCCCCCAATCTACATGACTAATCCCCCATCTACATGACTAATTCCCTCCATCTACATGACTAATCCCCCCATCTACATGACTAACCCTCCATCTACATGACTAATCCCCCAATCTACATGACTAATCCTCCATCTACATGACTAATCCCCTCATCTACATGACTATTCCCCCCATCTACATGACTAATCCCTCCATCTACATGACTAATCCCCCATCTACATGACTAATCCCCCCATCTACATGACTAATCCCTCCATCTACATGACTAATCCCCCATCTACATGACTAATCCCCCATCTACATGACTAATCCCCCATCTACATGACTAATCCCTCCATCTACATGACTAATCCCTCCATCTACATGAATAATCCCTCCATCTACATGACTAATCCCCCCATCTACATGACTATTTCCCTAATCTACATGACTAATCCCCACCTACATGACTAATCCCCCCATCTACATGACTAATCCCCCATCTACATGACTAATCCCCCATCTACATGAATAATCCCTCCATCTACATGACTAATCCCCCATCTACATGACTATTTCCCTAATCTACATGACTAATCCACATCTACATGACTAAATCCCCCATCTACATGACTATTCCCCATCTACATGACTAATCCCCCATCTACATGACTTAATCCCTCCATCTACATGACTAATCCCTCCATCTACATGACTAATCCCCCCATCTACATGACTAATCCCCATCTACATGACTAATCCCCCCATCTACATGACTAATCCTCCATCTACATGACTAATGGCATCTACATGACTAATCCCTCCATCTACATGACTAATCCCCCCATCTACATGACTAATCCCCATCTACATGACTAATCCCCCATCTACATGACTAATCCCCCCATCTACATGACTAATCCCCCCATCTACATGACTAATCCCTCCATCTACATGACTAATCCCTCCATCTACATGACTAATCCCCCCATCTACATGACTAATCCCCATCTACATGACTAATCCCCCCATCTACATGAATAATCCCTCCATCTACATGACTAACCCCTCCATCTACATGACTATTTCCCTAATCTACATGACTAATCCCCACCTACATGACTAATCCCACACCTACATGACTAATCCCATCTACATGACCAACCCCTCCATTTTCATGACTAACCCCCCATCTTCATGACAAATCCCCCATCTACATGACTAATCCCCTCCATCTACATGACTAATCCCTCCATCTACATGAATAATCCCTCCATCTACATGACTAATCCCTCCATCTACATGACTAATCCCCCCATCTACATGACTAATCCCTCCATCTACATGACTAATCCCTCCATCTACATGACTAATCCCTCCATCTACATGACTAATCCCCCATCTACATGACTAATCCCTCCATCTACATGACTAATCCCTCCATCTACATGACTAATCCCTCCATCTACATGACTAATCCCTCCATCTACATGACTAATCCCTCCATCTACATGACTCATCTTTATTTTGATCGGTGTGCTGCAATTTAGCTTTTATATGATGTGTACATCAAATAAACACGTTCTACATTATCCACTATCATCATGTTCCAACATGTTTTATATTGTATTTTACAAGACAACTATGTAAAGTTGATACATCCCCTGAAGACAACACATACAACTAATAATATAATATAATCAATATTTTATTAAAAAAAGAAAATGACAACATTTAAAAATCACAATCAATCAAATGCATTTGCCCACGTTTGTATTATATTGCTGTCTGTTGAGTCTTGAATCACTGTAGGTGAATGGTTGTAGCCGTGTTGTGTTGCAGATACTAGACTAAGGAAACTGGCTTAGGGGTGATGTTTAGCCTAGGTACAGATCTAAGATGAGCTTCTCCTCCCCCTAATGTTAAACTTAAAGTGTAACTGTGACTAACTGTCCAGTGTTTCCAGATTTCTATGAACTATGACCTATAATTAATTACAAGATGAAGGAAATTGTTTTTGTTCCATTTTTTTTAATTATTTTTTATTAAGTATGTTAAAAAGTATATTTTCTGTTTTGGAATGCAAAATATTAATGCAAGTAGACCTCTGATTGGCCAGCTCATCCTCCTCAAGAGGATGACATCATCCTCTGAGGAAATCGCAAGTGGATTGACATTTTTTTTTTAGCACCAATTTATGGCCACAAATACAGTATATTTTTTATTTATTTAAGTCAGTTAAGATCGAAAACTGTGTGTCTCGTGGCATCTTCACGGTTGATTGACAGATAGATCAGATCAACTACTTGTGTCCCAAATATCACCCTTTTCCCTATATAGGGTACTACTTTCAACCAGGGACCATAGGCTAGAGGGGGTACTACTTTCAACCAGGGACCATAGGGCTATAGGGGGTACTACTTTCGACCAGGACCCATAGGGCTATAGGGGGTACTACTTTCAACCAGGGACCATAGGCTATAAGGGGTACTACTTTCAGCCAGGGACCATAGGCTATAGGGGGTACTACTTTTGACCAGGACCCATTAGGCTATAGGGGGTACTACTTTCAACCAGGGACCATAGGGCTATAGGGGATACTACTTTCAACCAGGGACCATAGGGCTATAGGGTGTACTACTTTCAACCAGGGACCATAGGGATATAGGGGGTACTACTTTCAACCAGGGACCATAGGGCTATAGGGGGTACTACTTTTGACCAGGACCCATTAGGCTATAGGGGGTACTACTTTCAACCAGGGACCATAGGGCTATAGAGGGTACTATTTTCAACCAGGGACCATAGGCTATAGGGGGTACCTCTTTTGACCAGGACCCATGTCTCAAATATAGCCTGGGTGCTAGACTGGCACGCACACTGTCTCAAATATGCTGAATCAAATGATTAAAATCAATTATTCAAATAGCTGAATCATTTGATCCATGGAGGATGGGAAGATACGGACAAATCCGTATAATTTATTTATTTTATTTATTGACTTATTTTCCCATTCTACTTGGATCATTGACAAAAAAATGAATAAAATCATTTGTAACTGAATATAGAAGATTTAAATCTGCCTTAGTTTGTATTCTTTTGGTGCCTAGGAAAGCACATGTACGTACAATACCATGTTGAAGTAATATATTTCTATTTCTAACTGTAAATCTCTGAGGTGTGATGGAGTGGAGAAGATGTTGGCTCTATTTGCTAGGTTATTATAATGTTGTGCCCTTCAATATGTCACAAACAGCCGACAGCAGTTCACCCATTTGGAATGACGTTTTATTTATTTATTTATTTCATAAATAAAAATAAACAATGCTGCTACAATAATTACTGTTAAATTATCATTTTATAACTCATCCAAAATTGGTAATAAGGTGGTGAATGAATCAATCGTATTGTAGAGTTCAGTGTGGAAGTAGGTGCATAAATGAACCTGTTTGTTTATAATATGACAGTATGGGAGTAGTAATCTGATATAATTATTTTTCATAATAATGCTAAACTGCTTAGTTTTGCTCATGCAATATGCATATTGATAATCACGGATGAGACTGATGATAGGAATGTTAAACTCTAACGACATAATTTTAATTTTTCCCCCCCTCGCATTGACATCAATGGATGATTTTTTACAAAGACCAAGTTAAGCACATGGATCGGGCCCCATTGAGAGCAAAGCATAGAATTACAATCTACAGTGCCTTCCGAAAGTATTCGGCCCCCTTGAACTTTGCGACATTTCAGGCTTCAAACATAAAGATATAAAACTGTATTTTTTTGTGAAGAATCAACAACAAGTGGGACACAATCATGAAGTGGAACGACATTTATTGGATATTTCAAACTTTTTTAACAAATCAAAAACTGAAAAATTGGGCGTGCAAAATTATTCAGCCCCCTTAAGTTGATATTTTGTAGCGCCACCTTTTGCTACGATTACAGCTGTAAGTCGCTTGGGGTATGTCTCTATCAGTTTTGCACATCGAGATACTGAATTTTTTTTCCCATTCCTCCTTGCAAAACAGCTCAAGCTCAGTGAGGTTGGATGGAGAGCATTTGTGAACAGCAGTTTTCAGTTCTTTCCACAGATTCTCGATTGGATTCAGGTCTGGACTTTGACTTGGCCATTCTAACACCTGGATATGTTTATTTTTGAACCATTCCATTGTAGATTTTGTTTTATGTTTTGGATCATTGTCTTGTTGGAATACAAATCTCCGTCCCAGTCTCAGGTCTTTTGCAGACTCCATCAGGTTTTCTTCCAGAATGGTCCTGTATTTGGCTCCATCCATCTTCCCATCAATTTTAACCATCTTCCCTGTCCCTGCTGAAGAAAAGCAGGCCCAAACCATGATGCTGCCACCACCATGTTTGACAGTGGGGATGGTGTGTTCAGGGTGATGGGCTGTGTTGCTTTTAAGCCAAACATAACGTTTTGCATTGTTGCCAAAAAGTTACATTTTGGTTTCATCTGACCAGAGCACCTTCTTCCACATGTTTGGTGTGTCTCCCAGGTGGCTTGTGGCAAACTTTAAACTACACTTTTTATGGATATCTTTAAGAAATGGCTTTCTTCTTGCCACTCTTCCATAAAGGCCAGATTTGTGCAATATACAGCTGATTGTTGTCCTATGGACAGAGTCTCCCACCTCAGCTGTAGATCTCTGCAGTTCATCCAGAGTGATCATGGGCCTCTTGGCTGCATCTCTGATCAGTCTTCTCCTTGTATGAGCTGAAAGTTTAGAGGGACGGCCAGGTCTTGGTAGATTTGCAGTGGTCTGATACTCCTTCCATTTCAATATTATCGCTTGCACAGTGCTCCTTGGGATGTTTAAAGCTTGGGAAATCTTTTTGTATCCAAATCCGGCTTTAAACTTCTTCACAACAGTATCTCGGACCTGCCTGGTGTGTTCCTTGTTCTTCATGATGCTCTCTGCGTTTTTAACGGACCTCTGAGACTATCAAAGTGCAGGTGCATTTATACGGAGACTTGATTACACACAGGTGGATTGTATTTATCATCATTAGTCATTTAGGTCAACATTGGATCTTTCAGAAATCCTCACTGAACTTCTGGAGAGAGTTTGCTGCACTGAAAGTAAAGGGGCTGAATAATTTTGCACGCCCAATTTTTCAGTTTTTGATATGTTAAAAAAGTTTGAAATATCCAATAAATGTCGTTCCACTTCATGATTGTGTCCCACTTGTTGATTCTTCACAAAAAAATACAGTTTTATATCTTTATGTTTGAAGCCTGAAATGTGGCAAAAGGTCGCAAAGTTCAAGGGGGCCGAATACTTTCGCAAGGCACTGTATCATGCCATCATTGACTGGAATGGGGAGGTTCGTTCTATAGATTATATTTCTACGGAGCAGAGTCCCGTCTGTAGAACAATAGGCTGGCTCTATAGTCTCTACTGTAGTTATAAAACAGTGTGCCCAGCAGGCGGGCGCAGTAATGTAATGAGGTCCATCATGACGCTGGAGGAGGTTGGAGGGCGAGTCCTTCTACCAGGGGGATATAGAGCTGTCCTTACTCCTAAAAACAGAGACAGAGAGAAACAGTCTCGGTTAGTACATTCCTTCACATTGGGAGCCACGTAGGAAACGGCACAGTATCGGAGGCAGATTATGAGAGCCTGATGCCATGGCACTGCCATGCTGATGCTTTCTCTCTGTAAATTACCCCTGCGAACATAACACAGTGCAGGATACTGGAATTGGAAAGAGGTCAGCTCATTTAAGGGGCAGTTTACCGGACATAGATGAATCCTGGACTAAAGCAAACATCTCTCTCTTTGAAAGTAAGTTTTTGGGTCCAGTACTAGACTTAATCTGTGTCCAAGAAACCGACCCTTCATGTTGGAAACGTTAATGATGCTGACTGACAGACAGGAACAGCACGGGAGTACATGGTACGGCAGCACACAGGGCTGACTCACAGAGCTGAGGACAAGGCCACGGAGACCTCACAGAGCTGAGGACAAGGCCATGGAGACCTCACAGAGCTGAGGACAAGGCCATGGTGACCTCACAGAGCTGAGGACAAGGCCATGGAGACCTCACAGAGCTGAGGACAAGGCCATGGAGGCCTCAGAGGCTGAGGACAAGGTGTGGAGACCTCACAGAGAAGCTGAGGACAAGGCCATGGAGACCTCCTGGGGCTGAGACAAGGCCATGGAGACCTCACAGGCTGGACAAGGCCATGGAGACCTCCTGAGGCTGAGGACAAGGCCATGGTAACCTCACAGAGCTGAGGACAAGGCCATGGAGCCTCACCCAGGAGCTGAGGACAAGGCCATGGAACCTCACAGAGCTGAGGACAAGGCCATGGAGACCTCAAGAAGCTGAGGACAAGGCCATGGAGACCTCACAGAGCTGAGGACAAGGCCATGGTAACCTCACAGAGCTGAGGACAAGGCCATGGAGACCTCACAGAGCTGAGGACAAGGCCATGGTAACCTCACAGAGCTGAGGACGAGGCCATGGTAACCTCACAGAGCTGAGGACAAGGCCATGGTAACCTCACAGAGCTGAGGACAAGGCCATAGAGACCTCACACAGCTGAGGACAAGGCCATGGAGACCTCACAGAGCTGAGGACAAGGCCATGGTAACCTCACAGAGCTGAGGACAAGGCCATAGAGACCTCACAGAGCTGAGGACAAGGCCATAGAGACCTCACAGAGCTGAGGACAAGGCCATGGAGACCTCACAGAGCTGAGGACAAGGCCATGGAGACCTCACAGAGCTGAGGACAAGGCCATGGAGATCTCACAGAGCTGAGGACAAGGCCCATGGAGACCTCACAGAGCTGAGGACAAGACCATAGTAACCTCACAGAGCTGAGGACAAGGCCATAGAGACCTCACAGAGCTGAGGATGAGGCCATGGAGACCTCACAGAGCTGAGAAAAGGCCATGGAGACCTCCACAGAGCTGAGGACAAGGCCATAGAGACCTCACAGAGCTGAGGACAAGGCCATGGAGACCTCCAGAGCTGAGGACAAGGCCATAGAGACCTCCCCTGAGCTGAGGACAAGGCCATAGAGACCTCCTGGCTGAGGACAAGGCCATGAAGCCAACCTCACAGAGCTGAGGACAAGGCCATGGAGACCTCACAGAGCTGAGGACAAGGCCATGGTAACCTCACAGAGCTGAGGACAAGGCCATAGTAACCTCACAGAGCTGAGGACAAGGCCATGGAGACCTCACAGAGCTGAGGACAAGGCCATGGAGACCTCACAGAGCTGAGGGACAAGGCCATGGAGACCTCACAGAGCTTAGGACAAGGCCATGGAGACCTCACAGAGCTGAGGACAAGGCCATGGAGACCTCACAGAGCTGAGGACAAGGCCATGGAGACCTCACAGAGCTGAGGACAAGGCCATGGAACCTCCTGGAGGCTGAGGACAAGGCCATGGAGACCTCACAGAGCTGAGGACAAGGCCATGGAGACCTCACAGAGCTGAGGACAAGGCCATGGTAACCTCACAGAGCTGAGGACAAGGCCATGGAGACCTCACAGATCTGAGGACAAGGCCATAGAGACCTCACAGATCTGAGGACAAGGCCATAGAGATCTCACAGAGCTGAGGACAAGGCCATAGAGACCTCACAGAGCTGAGGACAAGGCCATAGAGACCTCACAGAGCTGAGGACAAGGCCATGGAGACCTCACAGAGCTGAGGACAAGGCCATGGAGACCTCACAGAGCTGAGGACAAGGCCATAGAGACCTCACAGAGCTGAGGACAAGGCCATGGAGACCTCACAGAGCTGAGGACAAGGCCATGGAGACCTCACAGAGCTGAGGACAAGGCCATAGAGACCTCACAGAGCTGAGGACAAGGCCATAGAACATCACAGAGCTGAGGACAAGGCCATGGTAACCTCACAGAGCTGAGGACAAGGCCATAGAGACCTCACAGAGCTGAGGACAAGGCCATAGAGACCTCACAGGAGCTGAGGACAAGGCCATAGAGACCTCACAGAGCTGAGGACAAGGCCATAGAGACTTCACAGTCTCGTTATGAGTCATGCAAACCAGACACACACACACACACACACACACACACACACACACACACACACACAGGTTTATTATTTCATTCAGAAGCTAATGACCAGGGCCCATAGAATGTAGTGCACTACTTGTGACCAGGGCCCATAGGATGTAGTGCACTACTTCTACCAGGGCCCATAGGATGTAGTGCACTACTTGTGACCAGGGCCCATAGGATGTAGTGCACTACTTGTGACCAGGGCCCATAGGATGTAGTGCACTACTTGTGACCAGGGCCCATAGGATGTAGTGCACTACTTCTACCAGGGCCCATAGGATGCAGTGCACTACTTGTGACCAGGGCCCATAGGATGTAGTGCACACTTGTGACCAGGACCCATAGGATGTAGTGCACTGCCTGTGACCAGGGCCCATAGAATGTAGGAATTTTCTTGTGGCCAGGCCCATAGGATGTAGTGCACTACTTCTACCAGGGCCCCATGAGATCAGAACCATACTTGTGACCAGGGCCCATAGGATGTAGTGCACGACTTCAGCGACCAGGAGCCCATAGGATGTAGTGCACTACTTCTACCCGGGCCCATAGGATGTAGTGCACTACTTGTGACCAGGGCCCATATGGATGTAATTGCTACTTGTGACCAGGGCCCATAGGATGCAGTACTCATGCGGCCAGGCCCATAGGATATAGTGCACTACTTGTGACCAGGGCCCATAGGATGTGATGCACTACTTGTGACCAGGGCCATAGGATGTAATTGCACTACTTCTACCAGGGCCCATAGGATGTAGTGCACTACTTGTGACCAGGACCCATAGGATGTAGTGCACTACTTTTGACCAGGGCCCATAGGATGTAGTGCACTACTTGTGACCAGGGCCCATAGGATGTAGTGCACTACTTCAACCAGGGCCAATAGGATGTAGTGCACTACTTCAACCAGGGCGAAAAGGATGTAGTGCACTACTTCTACCTGGACCCATAGGATGTAGTGCACTACTTGTGACCAGGGACCATAGGATGTAGTGCACTACTTCTACCAGGGCCCATAAGATGCAGTGCACTACTTGTGACCAGGGCCCATAGGATGTAGTGCACTACTTGTGACCAGGGCCCATAGGATGTAGTGCACTACTTGTGACCAGGGCCCATAGGATGTAGTGCACTACTTCAACCAGGGCCAATAGGATGTAGTGCACTACTTCAACCAGGGCCAATAGGATGTAGTGCACTACTTCTACCTGGACCCATAGGATGTAGTGCACTACTTCTACCAGGGCCCATAGGATGTAGTGCACTACTTCTACCAGGGCCAATAGGATGTAGTGCACTACTTCTACCAGGGCCAATAGGATGTAGTGCACTACTTCTACCAGGGCCAATAGGATGTAGTGCACTACTTCTACCAGGGCCAATAGGATGTAGTGCACTACCTCTACCAGGGCCCATAGGATGTAGTGCACTACTTGTGACCAGGACCCATACGATGTAGTGCACTACTTCTACCAGGGTCCATAGGATGTAGTGCACTACTTCTACCAGGGCCAATAGGATGTAGTGCACTACTTCTACCAGGGCCCATAAGATATAGTGCACTACTTCTACCAGGGTCCATAGGATGTAGTGCACTACCTCTACCAGGGCCCATAGGATGTAGTGCACTACCTCTACCAGGGTCCATAGGATGTAGTGCACTACTTCTACCAGGGCCCATAGGATGTAGTGCACTACTTCTACCAGGGCCCATAGGATGTAGTGCACTACTTGTGACCAGGGCCCATAGGATGTAGTGCACTACTTCAACCAGGGCCAATAGGATGTAGTGCACTACTTCAACCAGGGCGAAAAGGATGTAGTGCACTACTTCTACCTGGACCCATAGGATGTAGTGCACTACTTGTGACCAGGGACCATAGGATGTAGTGCACTACTTCTACCAGGGCCCATAAGATGCAGTGCACTACTTGTGACCAGGGCCCATAGGATGTAGTGCACTACTTGTGACCAGGGCCCATAGGATGTAGTGCACTACTTGTGACCAGGGCCCATAGGATGTAGTGCACTACTTCAACCAGGGCCAATAGGATGTAGTGCACTACTTCAACCAGGGCCAATAGGATGTAGTGCACTACTTCTACCTGGACCCATAGGATGTAGTGCACTACTTCTACCAGGGCCCATAGGATGTAGTGCACTACTTCTACCAGGGCCAATAGGATGTAGTGCACTACTTCTACCAGGGCCAATAGGATGTAGTGCACTACTTCTACCAGGGCCCATAGGATGTAGTGCACTACTTCTACCAGGGCCAATAGGATGTAGTGCACTACCTCTACCAGGGCCCATAGGATGTAGTGCACTACTTGTGACCAGGACCCATAGGATGTAGTGCACTACTTCTACCAGGGTCCATAGGATGTAGTGCACTACTTCTACCAGGGCCAATAGGATGTAGTGCACTACTTCTACCAGGGCCCATAAGATATAGTGCACTACTTCTACCAGGGTCCATAGGATGTAGTGCACTACCTCTACCAGGGCCCATAGGATGTAGTGCACTACCTCTACCAGGGTCCATAGGATGTAGTGCACTACTTCTACCAGGGCCCATAGGATGTAGTGCACTACTTCTACCAGGGCCCATAGGATGTAGTGCACTACCTCTACCAGGGTCCATAGGATGTAGTGCACTACTTCTACCAGGGCCCATAGGATGTAGTGCACTACTTCTACCAGGGCCCATAGGATGTAGTGCACTACTTGTGACCAGAACCCATAGGATGTAGTGCACTACTTCTACCAGGGCCCATAGGATGTAGTGCACTACTTCTACCAGGGCCAATAGGATGTAGTGCACTACTTCTACCAGGGCCAATAGGATGTAGTGCACTACTTCTACCAGGGCCAATAGGATGTAGTGCACTACCTCTACCAGGGTCCATAGGATGTAGTGCACTACTTCTACCAGGGCCAATAGGATGTAGTGCATAGATTTGACGGCTAGATTGTACAGTGTCTTCACACAGTATTAGCACCCATTGACTTTTCTTCCACATTTTTGTTGTGTTACAAAAGTGAGATTAAAATGGATTTAATTGTCACTTTTTTTTGTCAATGATTTACACACAAAAAAATGCTCTGTAATGTCAAAGTGTAAGAAAAACAATTCGAACATTTGTAAAGAAAACTTAAATAAAAGAAAATAAAGACTAATACACATTGATAACCCAGGTGTGGTACTAGACAGATGGGTTATGGTTAGTATTATAGGTGTGTTACTGGACAGATGGGTTAGTATTATAGGTGTGGTACTAGACAGATGGGTTAGTATTATAGGTGTGGTACTGGACAGATGGGTTAGTATTATAGGTGTGGTACTAGACAGATGGGTTAGTATTATAGGTGTGGTACTGGACAGATGGGTTAGTATTATAGGTGTGGTACTAGACAGATGGGTTAGTATTATAGGTGTGGTATTGGACAGATGGGTTAGTATTATAGGTGTGGTACTGGACAGATGGGTTAGTATTATAGGTGTGGTACTAGACAGATGGGTTAGTATTATAGGTGTGGTACTAGACAGATGGGTTAGTATTATAGGTGTGGTACTAGACAGATGGGTTATGGTTAGTATTATAGGTGTGGTACTAGACAGATGGGTTAGTATTATAGGTGTGGTATTGGACAGATGGGTTAGTATTATAGGTGTGGTACTAGACAGATGGGTTAGTATTATAGGTGTGGTACTAGACAGATGGGTTATGGTTAGTATTATAGGTGTGGTACTAGACAGATGGGTTATGGTTAGTATTATAGGTGTGGTATTGGACAGATGGGTTATGGTTAGTATTATAGGTGTGGTACTAGACAGATGGGTTATGGTTAGTATTATAGGTGTGGTATTGGACAGATGGGTTATGGTTAGTATTATAGGTGTGGTACTAGACAGATGGGTTATGGTTAGTATTATAGGTGTGGTATTGGACAGATGGGTTATGGTTAGTATTATAGGTGTGGTACTAGACAGATGGGTTATGGTTAGTATTATAGGTGTGGTACTAGACAGATGGGTTATGGTTAGTATTATAGGTGTGGTACTAGACAGATGGGTTATGGTTAGTATTATAGGTGTGGTACTGGACAGATGGGTTATGGTTAGTATTATAGGTGTGGTACTGGACAGATGGGTTATGGTTAGTATTATAGGTGTGGTACTGGACAGATGGGTTATGGTTAGTATTATAGGTGTGGTATTGGACAGATGGGTTATGGTTAGTATTATAGGTGTGGTACTAGACAGATGGGTTATGGTTAGTATTACTATT
>NW_027014609.1:7500-13181 GCF_036934945.1 Oncorhynchus masou masou | reverse complement strand
ACCTCACGATACGATATTATTGCAATACTTATGTGTGATACGATATGTATTGCGATTTGATGTTTCAAACATATTGCTCACTATACAGGGCATTCAGAAAGTATTCAGAACCTCTGACTTGTTCAAAGTTTTGTTACATTACAGCCTTATCCTAAAATGTATTCAATTGTTTTTTCCCCTCATCAATCTACACACAATACCCCATAATGACAAAGCAAAAACAGTTTTTTAGAAAATTAAATATCACGTTTACATAAGTATTCAGAACATTTACTCAGTACATTGTTGAAGCACCTTTGGGAGTGATTAATGCCCTCAGTCTTCTTGGGTATGGCGCTACAAGCTTGGCACACCTGTGGGGAGTTTCTCCCATTCTTCTCTGCAAATCCTCTCAAGCTCTGTCAGGTTGGATGGGGAGCTATTTTCAGGTCTCTCCAGAGATGTTAGATCGGGTTCAAGTCTGGGCTCTGGCTGGGCCTCTCAAGGACATTCAGAGACTTGTCCCGAAGCCACTCCTGCATTGTCTTGGCTGTGTGCTTAGGGTCGTTGTCCTGTTGGAAGGAGAACCTTCTCCCCAGTCTGAGGTCCTGAGCACTCTGGAGCAGATTTTTATCATGGATCTCTCTGTACTGCACTCTGTTCATCTTCCCCTTGATCCTGACTAGTCTCCCAGAACCTGCCGCTGAAAAACATCCCCACAGCATGATGCTGCCACCACCATGCTTCACTGTAGGGATGGTGCCAGGTTTCCTCCAGACGTGACGCTTGGCATTTCGGCCAATTGAGTTGAATCTTGGTTTCATCAGACCAGAGAATCTTTTCTCATGGTCTGACAGTCCTTTTGGTGCCTTTTGGTCAACTCCAAGCAGGCTTTCATGTGCATTCTACTGAGGAGTAGCTTCCGTCTAACCACTACATTTACATTTAAGTCATTTGGCAGACGCTCTTATCCAGAGCGACTTACAAATTGGTGAATTCACCTTATGACATCCAGTGGAACAGCCACTTTACGATAGTGCATCTAAATCATTTAAGGGGGGGGTGAGAAGGATTACTTTATCCTATCCTAGGTATTCCTTAAAGAGGTGGGGTTTCAGGTGTCTCCGGAAGGTGGTGATTGACTCCGCTGTCCTGGCGTCGTGAGGGAGTTTGTTCCATCATTGGGGGGCCAGAGCAGCGAACAGTTTTGACTGGGCTGAGCGGGAACTGTACTTCCTCAGTGGTAGGGAGGCGAGCAGGCCAGAGGTGGATGAACGCAGTGCCCTTGTTTGGGTGTAGGGCCTGATCAGAGCCTGGAGGTACTGCGGTGCCGTTCCCCTCACAGCTCCATAGGCAAGCACCATGGTCTTGTAGCGGATGCGAGCTTCAACTGGAAGCCAGTGGAGAGAGCGGAGGAGCGGGGTGACGTGGAGAGAACTTGGGAAGGTTGAAAACCAGACGGGCTGCGGTGTTCTGGATGAGTTGTAGGGGTTTAATGGCACAGGCAGGGAGCCCAGCCAACAGCGAGTTGCAGTAATCCAGACGGGAGATGACAAGTGCCTGGATTAGGACCTGCGCCGCTTCCTGTGTGAGGCAGGGTCGTACTCTGCGGATGTTGTAGAGCATGAACCTACAGGAACGGGCCACCGCCTTGATGTTAGTTGAGAACGACAGGGTGTTGTCCAGGATCACGCCAAGGTTCTTAGCGCTCTGGGAGGAGGACACAATGGAGTTGTCAACCGTGATGGCGAGATCATGGAATGGGCAGTCCTTCCCCGGGAGGAAGAGCAGCTCCGTCTTGCCGAGGTTCAGCTTGAGGTGGTGATCCGTCATCCACACTGATATGTCTGCCAGACATGCAGAGATGCGATTCGCCACCTGGTCATCAGAAGGGGGAAAGGAGAAGATTAATTGTGTGTCGTCTGCATAGCAATGATAGGAGAGACCATGTGAGGTTATGACAGAGCCAAGTGACTTGGTGTATAGCGAGAATAGGAGAGGGCCTAGAACAGAGCCCTGGGGGACACCAGTGGTGAGAGCACGTGAAGAGGAGACAGATTCTCGCCACGCCACCTGGTAGGAGCGACCTGTCAGGTAGGACGCAATCCAAGCGTGGGCCGCGCCGGAGATGCCCAACTCGGAGAGGGTGGAGAGGAGGATCTGATGGTTCACAGTATCGAAGGCAGCCGATAGGTCTAGAAGGATGAGAGCAGAGGAGAGAGAGTTAGCTTTAGCAGTGCGGAGCGCCTCCGTGATACAGAGAAGAGCAGTCTCAGTTGAATGACTAGTCTTGAAACCTGACTGATTTGGATCAAGAAGGTCATTCTGAGAGAGATAGCGGGAGAGCTGGCCAAGGACGGCACGTTCAAGAGTTTTGGAGAGAAAAGAAAGAAGGGATACTTGTCTGTAGTTGTTGACATCGGAGGGATCGAGTGTAGGTTTTTTCAGAAGGGGTGCAACTCTCGCTCTCTTGAAGACGGAAGGGACGAGCTAGCGGTCAGGGATGAGTTGATGAGCGAGGTGAGGTAAGGGAGAAGGTCTCCGGAAATGGTCTGGAGAAGAGAGGAGGGGATAGGGTCAAGCGGGCAGGTTGTTGGGCGGCCGGCCGTCACAAGAAGCGAGATTTCATCTGGAGAGAGAGGGGAGAATGAGGTCAGAGCACAGGGTAGGGCAGTGTGAGCAGAACCAGCGGTGTCGTTTGACTTAGCAAACGAGGATCGGATGTCGTCGACCTTCTTTTTAAAATGATTGACGAAGTCATCTGCAGAGAGGGAGGAGGAGGGGGGAGGGGTTGAGGAGGATTCAGGAGGGAGGAGAAGGTGGCAAAGAGCTTCCTAGGGTTAGAGGCAGATGCTTGGAATTTAGAGTGGTAGAAAGTGGCTTTAGCAGCAGAGACAGAGGAGGAAAATGTAGAGAGGAGGGAGTGAAAGGATGCCAGGTCCGCAGGGAGGCGAGTTTTCCTCCATTTCCGCTCGGCTGCCCGGAGCCCTGTTCTGTGAGCTCGCAATGAGTCGTCGAGCCACGGAGCGGGAGGGGAGGACCGAGCCGGCCTGGAGGATAGGGGACATAGAGAGTCAAAGGATGCAGAAAGGGAAGAGAGGAGGGTTGAGGAGGCAGAATCAGGAGATAGGTTGGAGAAGGTTTGAGCAGAGGGAAGAGATGATAGGATGGAAGAGGAGAGAGTAGCGGGGGAGAGAGAGCGAAGGTTGGGACGGTGCAATACCATCCGAGTAGGGGCAGTGTGGGAAGTGTTGGATGAGAGCGAGAGGGAAAAGGATACAAGGTAGTGGTCGGAGACTTGGAGGGGAGTTGCAATGAGGTTAGTGGAAGAACAGCATCTAGTAAAGATGAGGTCGAGCGTATTGCCTGCCTTGTGAGTAGGGGGGGAAGGTGAGAGGGTGAGGTCAAAAGAGGAGAGGAGTGGAAAGAAGGAGGCAGAGAGGAATGAGTCAAAGGTAGACGTGGGGAGGTTAAAGTCGCCCCGGACTGTGAGAGGTGAGCCGTCCTCAGGAAAGGAGCTTATCAAGGCATCAAGCTCATTGATGAACTCTCCGAGGGAACCTGGAGGGCGATAAATGATAAGGATGTTAAGCTTGAAAGGGCTGGTAACTGTGACAGCATGGAATTCAAAGGAGGCGATAGACAGATGGGTAAGGGGAGAAAGAGAGAATGACCACTTGGGAGAGATGAGGATCCCGGTGCCACCACCCCGCTGACCAGAAGCTCTCGGGTGTGCGAGAACACGTGGGCGGACGAAGAGAGAGCAGTAGGAGTAGCAGTGTTATCTGTGGTGATCCATGTTTCCGTCAGTGCCAGGAAGTCGAGGGACTGGAGGGAGGCATAGGCTGAGATGAACTCTGCCTTGTTGGCCGCAGATCGGCAGTTCCAGAGGCTACCGGAGACCTGGAACTCCACGTGGGTCGTGCGCGCTGGGACCACCAGATTAGGGTGGCCGCGGCCACGCGGTGTGGAGCGTTTGTATGGTCTGTGCAGAGAGGAGAGAACAGGATAGATAGACACATAGTTGACAGGCTACAGAAGAGGCTACGCTAATGCAAAGGAGATTGAATGACAAGTGGACTACACGTCTCGAATGTTCAGAAAGTTAAGCTTACGTAGCAAGAATCTTATTGACTAAAATGATTGAAATGATACAGTACTGCTGGAGTAGGCTAGCTGGCAGTGGCTGCGTTGTTGACTTTGTAGGCTAGCTGGCAGTGGCTGCGATGTTGACACTACACTATTCAAGTCGTTCCGTCGAGTGTAATAGTTTCTACAGTGCTGCTATTCGGGGCTAGCTGGCTAGCTAGCAGTGTTGATTACGTTACGTTACGTTAAAAGAACGACAATAGCTGGCTAGCTAACCTAGAAAATCGCTCTAGACTACACAATTGTCTTAGATACAAAGACGGCTATGTAGCTAGCTAGCTACGATCAAACAAATCAAACCGTTGTACTGTAATGAAGTGAAATGAAAATGTGATACTACCTGTGGAGCGAAGCGGAATGTTGACCGGGTTGTTGAAGTTCTATTCGGTAGACGTTGGCTAGCTGTTGGCTAGCTAGCTAGCAGTATCTCCTACGTTAAGGACGACAAATAGCTGGCTAGCTAACCTCGGTAAATTAAGATAATCGCTCTAAGTCTACACACTCTAAACTACACAATTATCTTGGATACGAAGACAGCAAAGACAACTATGTAGCTAGCTAACACTACACTAATCGAGTCGTTCAGTTGAGACTACCATAAAGGCCTGATTGGTGGAGTGCTGCCGAGGTGGTTGTCCTTCTGGAAGGTTCTCCCATCTCTACAGAGGAACTCTGAAGCTCTGTCAGAGTGACCGTTGGGTTCTTGCTCACCTACCTGACCAAGGCCGTTCTCCCCGATTGCTCAGTTTGGCCAGGCAACCAGCTCGAGGAAGAGTCTTGATGGTTCCAAAGTTCTTCCATTTAAGAATGATGGAGGCCATGGTGTTCTTGGGGACCTTCAATGCTGCAGAAAGTGTTTGGTACCCTTCCCCAGATCTGTGCCTCGACACAATCCTGTCCTTCGACCTCTTTGCTTGGTTTTTGCTCTGACATACACTGTCAACTGTGGAACCTTATATAGACAGGTGTGTGCCTTTCCAAATGATCTCCAATCAATTGAATTTACCTCAGGTGGACTCCAATCAAGTTGTAGAAACATCTCAAGGATGATCAATGGAAACAGGTTGCACCTGAGCTCAATTTCAAGTCTCATACAGTAGCAAAGTATCTGAATACTTATGTAACTAAGGTATTTCTGTTTTACATTTTTTAAATACATTTTTTTTTCAAAAATGTTGCTTTTGTCTTTATGGGGTATTGTGTGTAGATTAATGCGGATGAAAATGTATTTAATCCATTTTTGAATCAGGCTGTAATGTAACAAAATTTGGAAAAGTCAAGGGGTCTGAATGCTTTCCGAAAGCACCGTATGTCTGCTGCCGAGAGACAAGAGAGCCATGATAAAAACCAGTCATGAAAATAAAAGTGCTAGATCGAGAACAAGCTATAGGAGGGAAAAAAGAGTTTCTGCGCAGGTACAGCCGACTAGCACTAACTAACGCTACCTGACAAGTCAAGACTCGGAGTCAGAGTATGGATATATTATCGTCTGTGGTGACCTGTACGAAGGAATCAACTCACTACTGTAAGGCGAGCTGGATAAGAGCGTATGC
>NW_027014609.1:0-2500 GCF_036934945.1 Oncorhynchus masou masou | reverse complement strand
GTTTCTCTTCTCTGGTTAATGATGAGGCAACAGTGGGGTCCCCGGGAGCTCCCCCAGCCCTTTATCTCAACACTGCTGCTGGTTGAACATGGGAAAGGCTTGTAATAACAAGTTGAATCCAGTTAGGAGCAGGAAACACATCTTTACTACTGTTATTATTATTTCATGCATAGAAGTACTTAACATCCTAGTAGAATCAGGCAATAACTGAAAGATAAGTAATGTAAATGACAATCATGCCCTTCTGGGTGTTATGTAACTATTTGTTGCTTCTGATCTGGGAGTGCATTAGTTCACTTTCTTCTGGTTCTTGTTAAGGCCCTAGTGAGTTCATTGTGTCACACTCTGTCTGTCATAGAGAACTGATAAAAGTGCCAGCCGGCCTCTGAGAGGCCCTGCAACTGCCTTTCATTCTGTATGTTCACTTTGAGGTGAGGCAAACCCAGCCTAAACAGAGCTACCAACCAGCCTGTGACATTAAAGACGGCCTGTTCAAGCCAATTACAGTACAGTCGGATGAAGCCCTCGATATGAGACTAGGTATAAAGGTACAAGAATAACGAGAAAGACATGGTTGATGAGTCATTATATCATTATATTATATTATCACTCCAGGCTACAGACGAGATGCTAGAGAATCTATAAGCAAAATAATTATTACGCCCAGAACTGATGTTCCCATAATAATGGACCATTTGTTGCTTTCATGTGGCTGGTCCCGCTGACTAAATCAGTCTAATCTCTCCCTCTGTGGTCGGCTAAGTCGCTCATTCCCATAACTCCCACTCAATGAGAGGATTCCAGTAAGACTGTTGAACGAAGAGTTGAGTTGAACTAATGTACAGTAAACAATTATCTGTCTGTCTGTCTAGCCTAGCGCGCGGTTCAACGGGCCTGAGCGAGTAGTTTTCTCTCACAATTTTTTCTCTACCTTATCTTTTCTCCTCACAATTTTTTTCTCTCTCTATCTTTTTCTCCTCTCTTCTCCCTCTTCTCTCTCCTCTCTTATCCCTGTTCGCTGCTCTCTCCCCCTCTCTTCTCCCTCTCTGCTCTCTCTCTTCTCCCTCTCTACTCTCTCTTCTCTGCTCTCTCTCATCTCTTTTCCCTCTCTTCTCCCTCTCTTCTCTCTCTTCTCCCTCTCTCCTCTCTTCTTCCTCTGCTCTCTCTCATCTCTTTTCCCTCTCTTCTCCCTCTCTTCTCCCTCTCTTCTCTCTCTCTCTCTCTTTCTCTCTTCTCCCTCTCTGCTCCCTCTCTTCTCCCTCTCTTCTCCTCTCTTCTCTCTCTCTCCTCTCCCTCTCTTCTCCCTCTCTTCTCCCTCTCTTCTCTCTCTCTTCTCCCTCTCTGCTCCCTCTCTGCTCCCTCTCTTCTCCCTCTCTTCTCACTCTCTTCTCTCTCTCTTCTCCCTCTCTTCTCACTCTCTTCTCTCTCTCTTCTCCCTCTCTTCTCTCTCTCTTCTCTCTCTCTCTCTCTCTCTCTTCTCCTTCTCTGCTCTCTCTTCTATCTCTCTTCTCCCTCTCTTCTCTCTCTCTTCTCTCTCTCTGCTCTCTCTCTCTGCTCCCTCTCTTCTCCCTCACTTCTCCCTCTCTTCTCTCTCTCTTCTCCCTCTCTTCTCTCTCTCTTCTCTCTCTCTTCTCCCTCTCTTCTCTCTCTCTTCTCTCTCTCTTCTCCCTCTCTTCTCCCTCTCTTCTCCCTCTCTTCTCTCTCTCTCTCTGCTCTCTCTCAGCTGCAGCTTAAATATAATGTTCATTTTGACTGGAGTATTTCAAAGCTACTGCTGCTCCTTTTCATCTTGGTGTGTACCACAAGTTAACCAACACAAACTCACTCTACTTTTCAAAAGCTAGAGCTTTTTTCCTCCTCTCTCGATATGTCTCCCTCTTTCTCTGTGTATGTCTGCCTCTCTCTTCTCAGGACAGACAAAGAACTGTGAGAAGATTGATAATGGCTGAGACTATTGCTGAGACACACCATTGACACTAACTAATGGAGTCTGTACCTATAGTAACCTAAACCAGAGATGCATGGTGTCTCCCATGGTGTCCTACAGATAGTGACATCATGGTGTTGGGAAATATGTTAAGCATTTCATATCCGGCTCCAACAAGCTGTGTGTTTTGATGTTAATGCAGCATTTGTTTGCTGCCCACACTCTCTCTTATATTAGCATAAAAACTCCTGTTCCATTTAGACTCAACTAAACGCTTCCTGAAACGGCTCTGTTCAAAAACAGCAACAAACGGGTCCGTGAACTGAAGGGCAAAAAAAACTCCAAGTCCTAGGACTGAACTGTACTGTACAGAGCACTAAGGACTGAACTGTACTGTACAGGGCACTAAGGACTGAACTGTACTGTACAGAGCACTAAGGACCTAGGACTGAACTGTACTGTACAGGACTGCACTAAGGACCTAGGACTGAACTGTACTGTACAGAGCACTAAGGACCTAGGACTGAAGGACTGAACTGTACTGTACAGAGCTGGGACCTACTGAACTGTACT
>NW_027014608.1:0-13181 GCF_036934945.1 Oncorhynchus masou masou | reverse complement strand
AGAGAGAGAGAGACAGGGAGGGAGAGAGAGACAGGGAGGTAGAGACAGGGAGGGAGAGAGAGAGAGACAGGAAGACAGGGAGAGACAGGGAAGACAGGGAGAGAGAGAGAGAGGGAGGGAGAGAGAGGGAGAGAGAGGGAGAGAGGGAGGGAGAGACATGGAGGGAGAGAGAGAGAGAGAGACAGGAAGACCGGGAGAGAGAGAGAGAGAGAGAGACAGAGAGAGAGAGACAGAGAGAGAGACAGGAAGACCGGGAGAGAGAGAGACAGAGAGAGAGAGACAGAGAGAGAGACAGGAAGACCGGGAGAGAGAGAGAGAGAGAGAGACAGAGAGAGAGACAGACAGAGAGACAGAGAGAGAGAGAGAGAGAGAGAGAGAGAGAGAGAGAGAGCGGTTCCCCCACAGGACCTTGTTTTGAGTCATTTAAAATAATTATTCTAAGTGCTGTGTCTTCTTACTGTCTACCATTAAACTGTGCCCATGCAGTTCACCTACCAATCTACTAGCACAAATACTGTAGCTATGACAACCAATATAACAACTTAAAACCATGCCAACGAACGAGGGAGAGAGACAGGGAGAGAGAGAGAGAGAGAGGGAGAGAGAGACATGGAGGGAGAGAGAGAGAGAGAGACAGGAAGACCGGGAGAGAGAGAGACAGGGAGAGAGAAAGAGACAGGGAGAGAGAGACAGGGAGAGAGAGAGACACGGAGAGAGAGAGAGACAGGGAGAGAGAGAGAGACAGGGAGAGAGAGAGAGAGAGAGAGAGAGAGAGAGGGAGAGAGACAGGGAGAGAGAAAGAGAGAGACAGGGAGAGAGAGAGAGAGAGAGAGACAGAGAGAGAGAGAGAGACAGAGAGAGAAGGAGAAGACAGGAGAGAGAGGGAGAGAGACAGGGAGAGAGAGAGAGAGGAGAGAGACAGAGAGAGAGAGAGAGAGAGAGAAAGAGAGAGACAGGAGAGAGAAGAGAGAGAGACAGGGAGAGAGAAAGAGAGACAGGGAGAGAGAGAGAAGAGAGAGACAGGGAGAGAGAGAGAGAGACAGGGAGAGAGAAAGAGAGAGACAGGGAGAGAGAGAGAAAGAGAGAGACAGGGAGAGAGAAAAAGAGACAGGGAGAGAGAGAGAGAGAGAGACAGGGAGAGAGAAGGAGAGAGAGAGAAGGAGAGAGAGAGACAGGGAGAGAGAAAGAGAGACAGGGAGAGAGAGAGACAGAGAGAGAGAGAGAGAGACAGGGAGAGAGAGAGAAGAGAGAGGGAGAAGAGACAAGGAGAGAGAGAGAAGAGAGAGACAAGGGAGAGAGAGAAAGAAAAAGAAGAGACAAGGAGAAGAAGAAGAAGAAAAAAAAAAGAGAAGAGACAGGGAGAGAGAGAGAGAGACAAGGGAGAGAGAGAGAGAGAGAGACAGGGAGAGAGAGAGAGAGAGAATGAGGAGAAAAAGAAAGAGAGAGACAGGGAGAGAGAGAAAGAAAAGAGATAGAGAGATATGAATGAATGAATAGGGAATTAGACTCACCAGAAATCATTAAGACAGAAGTGGATTAGAAGTGTTCCTGTCCTCTTACAAGCCACGGTACAGCTGATTCATCGGTAGGGCTACAAAATACACACACCAGCACGCATGCACACACACCAGCATGCACACACACACCAACACGCATGCACACACACACACACACACACACACACACACACAGACACAGACACCTGACACCTGACAGACACACACACACAGACACACACACACAGACACACACACACACACACACACACAGACACACAGACACACAGACACACAGACACACAGACACAGACACAGACACAGACACAGACACAGACACAGACACACACACACAGACACAGACACAGACACAGACACTAGACACACACACACACACACACACACACACACACACACAGACAGACACAGACACACACACACACACACACACACACACACACACACAGTTATTTCTAAACAAAATGTCTGAAAAACATATTATTAACAATCACAAGGTCAAACGGTTTGTTCCCTCATCAGACCGTAACTCACGTTTCTTGCTCACGGCAGGTTTCTTAGTCACAGTCTTAGTCCTGCGGTCCAAGTCAGCTGTACTTAGGCTTAGTCCCTGGTTCAGGCGTGGGCTTGGCTCAGGCAGAGAAAGGTTTCTTAGTTGGTTTCACTGTTTTGGCCCTGGTTTTGGTGTGAGCTTGGATTCACCTTAATTACCAGGTTTAAGGGTTGGTTTAGCCTTGGTACCAGGTTTAGGGGTTGGTTTAGCCTTGGTACCAGGTTTAGGGGTTGGTTTAGCCTTGGTACCAGGCTTAGGAGTTGGTTTAGCCTTGGTACCAGGTTTAGGTATGGGTCTGACTCCAGGCTTGGCTGTAGGCTTACGTGGTGGAGGCTTCACTGGTATCCTCACCCCAGGTCTGGTGGCTGGTTTTGGGGTGGGCTTGGCCCTGATGGCTGGCTTGGGTTTAGGAGTGTTCCGGGCTGGTTTGGTCGGCTTGGAGGTAGGTTTCTGGGGTATTGCGGCGACCCGAGACCCATGGATGTTGTCTTCCCCGGAGGAGGGCGTCCGGGACCCCCTGGGCACGCTGGAGTAGTGGGCCATGAAGCCGTTGGAGGTCACACTGAGGTCAGACACAAACTGCACCAGGAGCTCGTTCCCATTGGTCACTAGGGTCCTGTATGAGGGGTGGAGGGAATGGAGGAGAGGAGAGGAGAAAGAGAGAGAGGAGAGGAAGAGGAGGGGAGAGAGGAGAGGAAGAGGGGGGGAAAGAGAGAGGAGGGGAAGAGGAGTGGAAAGAGAAAGGAGGGGCAGTGAGAGGAGAGGAAGATGAGGGGAGGAGAGAAAGAGGAGGGGAAGAGAGAGGAACAGGGAAGAGGGGAAGAGAGAGGAGAGGAAGATGAGGGGAAAGAGAGGAGGAAGAGGAGGGAAAGAGATAGGAGAGGAAGAGAGAGGAGGGGAAAGAGAGAGGAAGAAGAGGATGTTATGAGAGAGAGGAGGAAGAGGAAGGCAAATATGAGAGTAAAGAGAGAGGAGAGGAAAGAGAGAGGAAGAAGAGGAGGTGAAAGAGAGGAGGAAGAGGAGGGGAAAGAGAGAGGGGAGGAAGAGGGTGGCAAAGAGGGGAGGAAGAGGAGGGGAAATAGAAAAGAGGAAAGAGGGAGGAGGGGAATGAGAGAGGAAGAAGAGGAGGGGATGAGAGAGGAGGAAGAGAAGGGGAAAGAGAGAGGAGAGGAAGAGCAGGAGAAAGAGAGAGGAGAGGAGGGGAAAGAGGAAGAAGAGGATGGGAAAAAGAGAGGAGGAAGAGGATGTCAGAGGAGAGGAAGAGGAGGGGGTAGAGAGAGGAGAGGAAAGAGAGACGAGGGGTAAGAGAGGAGAGGAAGTCAAAGAGCAGAGGAATTGAGGGAGAAGAGAGAGGAAGACGGGGAGGGGGTGAGAGAGAGGAAGAAGAGGAGGGGATGAGAGGAGGAAGAGGAGGGGAAAGCGAGGGAGGAGGAAGGCAAAGAGAGAGGAAGAAGAGGAGTGGAAAGAGAGAGGAAGAGGAGGGGAAAGAGAGGAGGAAGAGGAGGGGAAAGCGAGGAGGAGAGGAAGGGAAAGAGAGAGGAAGAAGAGGAGAGGAATAGAGAGGGGAAAGAGAGGAGGAAGAGGAGGGGAAAGAGAGAGGAGAGAAGAGGAAGGGAAAGAGAGGAGGAAGAGGGGAAAGAGAGAAGAGAGGAAGAGGAGGGGAAGACGGAGAATAGGAAGAGGAGGGGAAGAGGGAAGAGTCAATAGCGACGGGAATGAGAGTGACGAGAGAGCCGTGGTAGATTTTGAAAAATCCTTTTGATAGTAGTGAAAAGTTTTATAAATCGATGTGAAAATGTAACAACATTTGATAAAACATTTCAGTAACATCGTAAGAACATTTTCTGACCCTGGTACCCTGTCACCACAGTACTTCCCGATGCGCCGCGAGTCGTCCCTCTCACCCCCATTAAAGAATGCCACGTAGTCATAGCGACAGTACGTGTCAGCCTCTATATCCAACTTCACAAACTTGATCTCGATCACCTAGGAAACATAACCAGTCACAATGTCAGAGCAGACTTTCAGAAGATGACAGAAACACATTCATAACCCAAACCATGTTGCCTTCAAACCAATCAGTGCTGGAACTTCAAAGACATTTATCTCAGAATCGTCTTTTGACAGATATGAGCTCAGACCTCTAAGGTCATGATAGGTTTTAGTTATGTAACACTGTAGTTGCTTCTTGTTATTCATAATTCTTGCACTGTAATGTAGAGCGAAGGGAGCTGGTCGGCGCTGACATTTAGAATACAGAGGGACATTTACCTTCTCTCTCTCTCTCTCTCTCTCTCTCTCTCTCTCTCTCTCTCTCTCCCTCCCTCCCTCTCTCCCTCTCCCTCCCTCCCTCTCTCCCTCTCTCCCTCTCTCCCTCCCTCCCTCCTCTCCCTCCCTCCCTCTCTCTCTCTCTCTCTCTCTCTCTCCCTCCCTCTCCCTCTCTCTCTCTCTCTCTGGGCAAACATGTACACGCCCTTCTCCTTCAATGAAGCCTTTCATTTGCACACGTCACAGGACCGCAGTCAGGAGACACACGCACACACACACACACGCGCACACACACGCACACACACACACACACACACGCACACACACGCGCACGCACACACACGCGCACGCACACACCACGCACACACGCACAGCACACGCATACACCATGCACACACACTTGCCTTACATACACATGTCTTCAAACTTTCAAGACAGGTCTACGATGTGGATTAAAATCGCTTTGAACACAAATAAAGTAGAAAGAATATTCTGCTGATGCTGTGTTGTGATTGGTGGAGATGCGCTGCTGATGCTGTGTTGTGATTGGTGGAGGTGAGCTGCTGAAAATGCTGTGTGTGAATGGTGGAGGTGTGCTGCTTTGATCTGTGTTGTGATTAGTGGGGTGTGCTGCTGATCTGTGTCAGGATTGGTTGAGGCCTGACATTGCTGGGCTCCACGGAGATGTGCCGAGGAGCAGCTGATGCCTGCTGGGTAATCGGAGTTGGGCCAGTTGGGTGTCTTGACTGAACCCTGAGCCTTCGTTGTCCCACCCCCACAAGAACTGATTCTCTGAGGAGAGACAGACAGAGTGACAGAGACAGAGAGAGAGAGACACAGAGACAGAGTGACAGAAAGAGAGAGAACACAGAGACAGAGTGACAGAAAGAGAGAGAGAGAGAGAGAGAGAGAGAGAGACAGAGACAGAGTGACAGAGGCAGAGAAGAGACACACAGAACAAGTGACAGAAAGAAAGAGAGAGAGAGACACAGAGACAGAGTGACAGAAAGAGAGAGACACAGAGACAGAGTGACAGAAAGAGAAGACATGAGACAGAGTGACAGAGGCAGAGAGAGAGAACCACAGAGACAGAGTGACAGAAAAAGAGAGACACAGAGACAGCGTGACAGAAAGAGAGAGAGAGAGAGAAGGGAACACACAGAGACAGAGTGACAGAGGCAGAGAGAGAGAGAAGACACAGAGACAGTGACAGAAGAGAGAGAGACACAGAGACAGAGTGACAGAGGCAGAGAGAGAGAGAGACACAGAGACAGAGTGACAGAGGCAGAGAGAGAGAGAGACACAGAGACAGCGTGACAGAAAGAGAGAGAGAGAGAGAGAGAGACAGAGACAGAGTGACAGAGGCAGAGAGAGAGAGAGACAGAGTGACAGAAAGAGAGAGAGAGAGACGGACACTTTAAATAGAGACAGGCTGAAGAGCATGAAACTACGGTATCAGTAATCACATCTCACTGTCTGAGTCCATAGTATCAATAATCACATCTCACTGTCTGAGTCCATAGTATCAATAATCACATCTCACTGTCTATGAGTCCATAGTATCAATAATCACATCTCACTGTCTACGAGTCCATAGTATCAATAATCACATCTCACTGTCTGAGTCCATAGTTATCAATAATCACATCTCACTGTCTCGAGTCCATAGTATCAATAATCATCTCACTGTCTATGAGGTCCATAGTATCGATAATCACATCTCACTGTCTGAGTCCATAGTATCGAAATAATCCCATCTCACTGTCTATGAGTCCATAGTATCAATAATCACATCTCACTGTCTACGAGTCCATAGTATCAATAATCACATCTCATCTATGAGTCCATAGTATCAATAATCACATCTCACTGTCTGAGTCCATAGTATCAATAATCACATCTCACTGTCTATGAGTCCATAGTATCAATAATCACATCTCACTGCCTGAGTCCATGTGTAATACCGATCGAATCACATCTCACTGTCTATGAGTCCATAGTATCAATAATCATCTCACTGTCTGAGGTCATAGTATCAATAATCTGTCTCACTGTCTGAGTCCATAGTATCGATAATCACATCTCACTGTCTGAGTCCATAGTATCAATAATCACATCTCACTGTCTATGAGTCCATAGTATCAATAATCACATCTCACTGTCTGAGTCCATAGTATCGATAATCACATCTCACTGTCTATGAGTCCATAGTATCAATAATCACATCTCACTGTCACGAGTCCATAGTATCGATAATCACATCTCACTGTCTATGAGTCCATAGTATCAATAATCATCTCACTGTCTGAGTCCATAGTATCAATAATCACATCTCACTGTCTATGAGTCCATAGTATCAATAATCACATCTCACTGTCTATGAGTCCATAGTATCAATAATCACATCTCATTGTCTGAGTCCATAGTATCAATAATCACATCTCACTGTCTATGAGTCCATAGTATCAATAATCACATCTCACTGTCTATGAGTCCATAGTATCGATAATCACATCTCACTGTCTGAGTCCATAGTATCAATAATCACATCTCATTGTCTATGAGTCCATAGTATCAATAATCACATCTCACTGTCTATGAGTCCATAGTATCAATAATCACATCTCACTGTCTGAGTCCATAGTATCGATAATCACATCTCACTGTCTGAGTCCATAGTATCAATAATCACATCTCATTGTCTATGAGTCCATAGTATCAATAATCACATCTCACTGTCTATGAGTCCATAGTATCAATAATCACATCTCACTGTCTGAGTCCATAGTATCAATAATCACATCTCACTGTCTATGAGTCCATAGTATCAATAATCACATCTCACTGTCTGAGTCCATAGTATCAATAATCACATCTCACTGTCTATGAGTCCATAGTATCAATAATCACATCTCACTGTCTATGAGTCCATAGTATCAATAATCACATCTCACTGTCTGAGTCCATAGTATCAATAATCACATCTCACTGTCTGAGTCCATAGTATCAATAATCACATCTCACTGTCTATGAGTCCATAGTATCAATAATCACATCTCATTGTCTGAGTCCATAGTATCAATAATCACATCTCACTGTCTATGAGTCCATAGTATCAATAATCACATATCACTGTCTATGAGTCCATAGTATCGATAATCACATCTCACTGTCTGAGTCCATAGTATCAATAATCACATCTCATTGTCTATGAGTCCATAGTATCAATAATCACATCTCACTGTCTATGAGTCCATAGTATCAATAATCACATCTCACTGTCTGAGTCCATAGTATCAATAATCACATCTCACTGTCTGCGTCCATAGTATCAATAATCACATCTCACTGTCTATGAGTCCATAGTATCAATAATCACATCTCACTGTCTGAGTCCATAGTATCAATAATCACATCTCACTGTCTATGAGTCCATAGTATCAATAATCACATCTCACTGTCTATGAGTCCATAGTATCAATAATCACATCTCACTGTCTATGAGTCCATAGTATCAATAATCACATCTCACGGTCTATGAGTCCATAGTATCAATAATCACATCTCACTGTCTATGAGTCCATAGTATCGATAATCACATCTCACTGTCTATGAGTCCATAGTATCAATAATCACATCTCACTGTCTATGAGTCCATAGTATCAATAATCACATCTCACTGTCTGAGTCCATAGTATCAATAATCACATCTCACTGTCTGAGTCCATAGTATCAATAATCACATCTCACTGTCTGAGTCCATAGTATCGATAATCACATCTCACTGTCTGAGTCCATAGTATCAATAATCACATCTCACTGTCTATGAGTCCATAGTATCGATAATCACATCTCACTGTCTGAGTCCATAGTATCAATATAATCACATCTCACTGTCTATGAGTCCATAGTATCAATAATCACATCTCACTGTCTATGAGTCCATAGTATCAATAATCACATCTCACTGTCTGAGTCCATAGTATCAATAATCACATCTCACTGTCTGAGTCCATAGTATCAATAATCACATCTCACTGTCTGAGTCCATAGTATCGATAATCACATCTCACTGTCTGAGTCCATAGTATCAATAATCACATCTCACTGTCTATGAGTCCATAGTATCGATAATCACATCTCACTGTCTGAGTCCATAGTATCAATAATCACATCTCATTGTCTATGAGTCCATAGTATCAATAATCACATCTCACTGTCTATGAGTCCATAGTATCAATAATCACATCTCACTGTCTGAGTCCATAGTATCAATAATCACATCTCACTGTCTGAGTCCATAGTATCAATAATCACATCTCACTGTCTGAGTCCATAGTATCAATAATCACATCTCACTGTCTGAGTCCATAGTATCAATAATCACATCTCACTGTCTATGAGTCCATAGTATCGATAATCACATCTCACTGTCTGAGTCCATAGTATCAATAATCACATCTCATTGTCTATGAGTCCATAGTATCAATAATCACATCTCACTGTCTGAGTCCATAGTATCAATAATCACATCTCACTGTCTGAGTCCATAGTATCAATAATCACATCTCACTGTCTATGAGTCCATAGTATCAATAATCACATCTCACTGTCTGAGTCCATAGTATCAATAATCACATCTCACTGTCTGAGTCCATAGTATCAATAATCACATCTCACTGTCTATGAGTCCATAGTATCGATAATCACATCTCACTGTCTATGAGTCCATAGTATCAATAATCACATCTCACGGTCTATGAGTCCATAGTATCAATAATCACATCTCACTGTCTATGAGTCCATAGTATCGATAATCACATCTCACTGTCTATGAGTCCATAGTATCAATAATCACATCTCACGGTCTATGAGTCCATAGTATCAATAATCACATCTCACTGTCTATGAGTCCATAGTATCAATAATCACATCTCACTGTCTATGAGTCCATAGTATCAATAATCACATCTCACTGTCTATGAGTCCATAGTATCAATAATCACATCTCACTGTCTATGAGTCCATAGTATCAATAATCACATCTCACTGTCTGAGTCCATAGTATCAATAATCACATCTCACTGTCTGAGTCCATAGTATCAATAATCACATCTCACTGTCTGAGTCCATAGTATCAATAATCACATCTCACTGTCTGAGTCCATAGTATCAATAATCACATCTCACTGTCTGAGTCCATAGTATCAATAATCACATCTCACTGTCTATGAGTCCATAGTATCAATAATCACATCTCACTGTCTATGAGTCCATAATATCAATAATCACATCTCACTGTCTATGAGTCCATAGTATCAATAATCACCCCTCACCCTCCACGTGTGGTTTCCCTCCTTGGTAGTGAGCCGCGAACCCCCGTCCTCCTGTACTGCTGTCAGACACCATCTCCAGCATCATGGTGTTGGAGGTAGAGATGAGAGCCCCGGGCCGGAACGTCCCACAGAACCTGCCCAGCTTCTGCATGGTGTGGGAGTGGCCGTTGTACACGTCCAGGTAGTCATAGCGACAGGTGGGGTCGGCCTCCAGGTCAAACATGCGGAAGGAAAGCATGACAACGTGGCCCTCGGGGACCTGGGTATTATGGGATGTAGACATGGGGGGGCTAAAAGTTAGAGGCTATTTTCTACCATTATATTGGTTTGAGTTAATTTTATTTTTACAGGGACAGTGCACATTAATCAACGTTTCAGTAAAAGTGCCGGTTTTAGCCAGTCGGCTAATTTAAAACTGCCGTCCCTGGGCAGGTTATTAAAAACAATTACAATATAGACAATCAATGAGCAGTGAGCACACACAGAGCAACATAGGACAAGCAAGACGTAGCATACAGACAGAGCAACATAGAACAAGCAAGACGTAGCATACAGACAGAGCAACATAGAACAAGACGTAGCATACAGACAGAGCAACATAGAACAAGCAAGATGTAGCATACAGACAGAGCAACATAGAACAAGACGTAGCATACAGACAAAGCAACATAGAACAAGCAAGACGTAGCATACAGACAGAGCAACATAGAACAAGCAAGACGTAGCATACAGACAGAGCAACATAGAACAAGCAAGACGTAGCATACAGACAGAGCAGCATAGGACAAGACGTAGCATACAGACAGAGCAACATAGGACAAGACGTAGCATACAGACAGAGCAACATAGGACAAGACGTAGCATACAGACAGAGCAACATAGGACAAGCAAGACGTAGCATACAGACAGAGCAACATAGGACAAGACGTAGCATACAGACAGAGCAACATAGGACAAGCAAAACGTAGCATACAGACAGAGCAACATAGGACAAGCAAGACGTAGCATACAGACAGAGCAACATAGGACAAGCAAGACGTAGCATACAGACAGAGCAACATAGGACAAGACGTAGCATACAGACAGAGCAACATAGGACAAGCAAAACGTAGCATACAGACAGAGCAACATAGAACAAGCAAGACGTTGCATACAGACAGAGCAACATAGAACAAGCAAGACGTAGCATACAGACAGAGCAACATAGAACAAGACGTAGCATACAGACAGAGCAACATAGAACAAGACGTAGCATACAGACAGAGCAACATAGGACAAGCAGGACGTAGCATACAGACAGAGCAACATAGAACAAGCAAGACGTAGCATACAGACAGAGCAACATAGGACAAGCAAGATGTAGCATACAGACAGAGCAACATAGGACAAAAAGCAACAAGACAAAATCCATAAAAGCAACAGTGTTTCCACACCTCACAAGCTACAGACAACAGACATGGAAACCAGCAACACACAGCTTGGGATTATGATCACAAATCTGATTGGCCTTTAGCCATGTCTTCATGTTTTTTGTGAAAGTGTGATAGGTGGTGCAGTTATATGTGTCTGACGGCAGTGTATTCCAGACATGGGAAGCTCTCGCAGAGAAAGTGGATTTACTAAAGGTGCTTTTCCTTAAGGGAACTATACAGTCACCTCTCATGGCAGACCGTGTGTATCTGCTGCCATATATTTGGGTTTTCTGTTTAACAAAAGTACTGAGTGGAAGGGGAGCCAGGCCATTTAGGATCTTGAATACAAGACATGCGTCGGTGTATTGCACAAGATTTTCCCAACACAGGAACTCATGCTTTCTGAGGATGTAACAGTGATGATGGCTATTGGGCTTCCTCTCAAGCACTTTGAGAGCCTGTTTGTAGACAGTCTGAATGGGTTTTAATGTCGTACAGCAAGCTTGGGGCTAACTAGTCAAGCAGTATGTTAAATGGGGGAGTAATATAGATTTGAAGTACAGTTTTGCTACAATTTCGTATAAATCAGAAATTAGCTATGTTGAATTTGGTTATTTGAGTTACCTTTTTCACCTTCTTTTTAAAAGAGAGGTTGGAATCAAGTCTGATGCCAAGGCACTTAAAATCAGATACCAACTGGAGCTACTCCCCTGACACATAGACATCTGGCTCAGTAACATCAGATACCAGCTGGAGCTTCTCCCCTGACACATAGACATCTGACTCAGTAACATCAGATACCAGCTGGAGCTTCTCCCCTGACACAAAGACATCTGACTCAGTAGCATCAGTTTGCCTCTTTGTGAAGAACATAAAGACTGTTTTTTCACATTGGGATGCAAACATGAGTCACTGAGCCACTTTGTAACCTGGACCATTACAGTAGTGTGCAGCTTGTTGTTTTCTCTTTGCATGCACATATATCACTGTATCATCTGCATACATTTGAACTTCAGACCCAGTACAGACAGAAGGCAGATCATTAATGTGCAGGCTGAACGGGAGTGGCCCCAGTATTGACCCTTGGGGAACGCCTACATAATAGCTAAGATTGGGTGACAGCTCATTGCTCACTCTGACACACTGAGTTCTGCCTTCAAGGTATGATTTCATCCATCTCAAGGCATCGGGGGAAAAGTTGAACTTGGACAATTTTGTGATGAGTATCTCATGGTTAGCAGTATCAAAAGCCTTCCTTAGGTCCAGAAACACAGCCCCAACAACGCCCCCTTTGTCCACATTTTCCAGAAGAAAGCAGTTGGCCGTTTCTGTGGAGTGTTTCGCTCTGAAGCCAAACTGCATGGAGTGTAATGTGAAGGGGCTGTTGTTGAGGTGGGCAATCAGTTGTTCTGCTACACACTTTTCAACAACCTTTGACACCACAGGTAGTATACTAATGGGCCTGTAGCTACTCACGTTAGCAGGGTCACCCAATTTAAAGATGGCCATTATTATGGCCGACTTCCATACCCTTGGAAACACCCCGAGACCAATAGATGTGTTGGTGACCTTAGTAATGGGGCCAATGAGTGACTCTGTAGTTTTTAAGAAAGGTAGAGTCCAGCCCAAACACATCTTTGGCTTTAGAGTTCTTTAGTGAGCTAATCACCTTGTTCACCTTTGACTCAGAAACCTCCCTTATGATGAAGACAGGTTGAGCATCATTTACTAGCACTGAGCCCCAGAAACCAGTTTCAGTACACTGACAGTCAATAAAGTAGGAATTGAAGGCTGTTGCTATTTCGACTGCATCCTGTGTTAGATTGTTATTCACCAAGATTTCTAGTCTTTTGCAGTGTTACTATGGTCTTTCCCTGTTAACTTTTTTACATTCTCCCAGGTCAAGTTATAAGTTCTCTTTGCTTCACCAATTATGCTAATAAAAAAACGTTTGCCTTGGCCTGTCTTTCTTTCATCACCTTATGTCTCAACATGGTAAACCTACGTCTGTCATGCTCTAATTTGGATCTTAGGGCTGTTTTTAGAGTATAATCTCGTTCTTTCATCAATTTCCAGATTTCTCCATTTAGGAAGAGTG
>NW_027014607.1:0-13183 GCF_036934945.1 Oncorhynchus masou masou | reverse complement strand
TAACCTTGGTGATGTTGTTGACTGACTGAGGTGGAATAGTGATGTAATGGATGTTAAGGTAAGGAGGACTGAGGTGGAATAGTGATGTAATGGATGTTAAGGTAAGGAGGACTGAGGTGGAATAGTGATGTAATGGATGTTAAGGTAAGGAGGACTGAGGTGGAATAGTGATGTGATGGATGTTAAGGTAAGGAGGACTGAGGTGGAATAGTGATGTAATGGATGTTAAGGTAAGGAGGACTGAGTCTCTGAGGTGCAGGTTTGAATACTGGGTGGTGGGAAACAGGGTGGGGTGTTTGTTACTTTGGGCTGTGTCAGGGACCCCTCTGGGAAGGTGTCAGAGTGGGGTGTTTGTTACTTTGGGCTGTGTCAGGTCTTGGACACCTCTAGGAAGGTGTCAGGGTGGGGTGTTTGTTACTTTGGGCTGTGTCAGGGATCCCTCTAGGAAGGTGTCAGGGTGGGGTGTTTGTTACTTTGGGCTGTGTCAGGGATCCCTCTAGGAAGGTGTCAGGGTGGGGTGTTTGTTACTTTGGGCTGTGTCAGGGATCCCTCTAGGAAGGTATCAGGGTGGGGTGTTTGTTACTTTGGGCTGTGTCAGGGACCCCTCTAGGAAGGTCTCAGGGTGGGGTGTTTGTTACTTTGGGCTGTGTCAGGTCTTGGACACCTCTATGATAATCATATGAATTATTTCCACCATTAGGCCTTTGGACTGGTGTAAGACATGTGACACATCCCCACAGGGAGGACCTCACACACATTCCAATCAATTCTGATCCGGGATGACAGCAATTCTGTAATATCAACTGTATACATGAGTTGCGGCAAAGTTAGTTCCTGTTTGTCACATCTTTGGTCACATTTGCGTGGGTCAAACTAAAACCTCCTAATGATTGGTTGACAATTAATCCTCCCACAATGCAGGCGATGGATGCAGGATGAAATTGGTGAAAAAACAACTGCAGAAACTTGCGGTAGACTGCAGTCAAACTTCATGACCTTTGATCACTTGTAGTCACAAGTCTGACAATTCTTCTCCCCATAATGCAACACACCTTGGAAGGCAGTGACCAACGACAGTGATCCCCTTGGACGCTGCTTGATAGGATCTAAACCGCAATGTATCATGGTTAAATTGTGACTGACTGACAAATAATAATGAGTCGTTATTTATGATGCAATGTGATTTGTATTCGGTCCGCAGTCGCCTGCAGTCGTTTTGATACTCGAACAAGGCCAATGATAGCCTGTACATTGGTGGTCATCTGTTGGCTCAGGTAATAAGCCTTTTTATTGAGTTTGGTATTTATTAGGATACCCAAAAGGAACCCCTGTTGCACAAGCAGCAGCTACTCTTCCTGGGGTCCACACAAAACACAGAACACAGAACACAAAACATGACATAATACAGAACATTAATAGACAAGAACAGCTCAAAGACAAAACTACATACATTGTTTTAAAGGCACACGTAGCCTACATATCAATACATACACACAAACTATCTAGGTCCAACATGGGAGAGGCATTGTGCCGTGAGGTGTTGCTTTTATCTGTTTTTGAAACCAGGTTTGCTGTTTATTTGAGCAATATGACATGGAACGTAGTACGGGCTCGATATAATACTGTACGCTTTCTTGAATTTGTTCAGGATTTGGGGACAATGAAAAGACCCATGGTGGCATGTCTGGTGGAGTAACTGTGTGTGTCAAAGCTGTGAGAAATTATAACTGGGCAATAAACGGGAGCCATCTGGGAAATTATAACTGGGCAATAAACGGAGCCATCTGGGAAATTATAACTGGCAATAAACGGAGCCATCTGGGAAATTATAACTGGGCAATAAACGGAGCCATCTGGGAAATTATGATGGGTTTGCCATCTGGGAAATTATAACTGGGCAATAAACGGACCATCTGGGACGTAAACTGTCATGGGAAATTATTGGGCAATAAACGGAACATCAGAGAAATTAGACGTCTGTGATGGGTTTTGCCCAATCTCACATCAGACGTCTGTGATGGGTTTGCCCAATCTCACATCAGACCTCTGTGATGGGTTTCGCCTAATCTCACATCAGACCTCTGTGATGGGTTTGCCCAATCTCACATCAGACCTCTGTGATGGGTTTGCCCAATCTCACATCAGACCTCTGTGATGGGTTCGCATCTCTGCATGTCTGGCAGACATATCAGTGTGGATGACGGATCACCACCTCAAGCTGAACCTCGGCAAGACGGAGCTGCTCTTCCTCCCGGGAAGGACTGCCCGTTCCATGATCTCGCCATCACAGTTGACAACTCCATTGTGTCCTCCTCCCAGAGCTTAAGAACCTTGGCGTGATCCTGGACAACACCCTGTGGCTTCTCAACCAGCATCATGGTGGTGGCCCGTTCCTGTAGGTTCATGCTCTACAACATCTCGTGAGTAATGACCCTGCCCACACAGGAAGCGGCGCAGGTCCTAATCCAGGCACTTGTCATCTCCCGTCTGGATTACTGCAACTCGCTGTTGGCTGGGCTCCCTGCCTGTGCCATTAAACCCCTACAACTCATCCAGAACGCCGCAGCCCATCTGGTGTTCAACCTTCCCAAGTTCTCTCACGTCACCCCGCTCCTCCGCCTCTCCACTGGCTTCCAGTTGAAGCTCGTGATCCGCTACAAGACCATGGTGCTTGCCTACGGAGCTGTGAGGGGAACGCACCGAGTACCTCCAGGCTCTGATCAGGCCCTACACCCAAGCAAGGGCACTGCTCATCCACCTCTGGCCTGCTCGCCTCCCTAACACTGAGGAAGTACAGTTCCCGCCAGCCCAGTCAAAACTGTTCGCTGCTCTGGCCCCCCAATGGTGGAACAAAACTCCCCTCACGACGCCAGGACAGCGGAGTCAATCACCACCTTCCGGAGACACCTGAAACCCCACCTCTTCAAGGAATACCTAGGATAGGATAAGTAATCCTTCTCACCCCCCTTAATGATTTAGATGCACTATTGTAAAGTGGCTGTTCCACTGGATGTCAGAAGGTGAATTCACCAATTTGTAAGTCGCTCTGGGATAAGAGCGTCTGCTAAATGACTTAAATGTAAATGTAAATGTTTGCCCAATCTCACATCAGACCTCTGTGATGGGTTTACTAATCTCACATCAGACCTCTGTGATGGATTTGCTCAATCTCACATCAGACCTCTGTGATGGGTTTGCCCAATCTCACATCAGACCTCTGTGATGGGTTTGCCCATCTCACATCAGACCTCTGTCTGGAAGGTCTGACAGGTGATCTGAAGGGAACATGACAGGTGATCTGACGGGAACATGACAGGTGATCTGACGGGAACATGACAGGTGATCTGACGGGAACATGACAGGTGATATGAAGGGAACATGACAGGTGATCTGGAAGGAACATGACAGGTGATATGAAGGGAACATGACAGGTGATCTGACGGGAAAGGGGAAGATGACAGGTGATCTGAGGAACATGACAGGTGATATGAAGGGAACATGACAGGTGATATGAAGGGAACATGACAGGTGATATGAAGGGAACATGACAGGTGATATGAAGTGAACCTGACAGGTGATATGAAGTGAACCTGACAGGTGATATGAAGTGAACATGACAGGTGATATGAAGTGAACCTGACAGGTGATATGAAGGGAACATGACAGGTGATATGAAGGGAACATGACAGGTGATATGAAGGGAACATGACAGGTGATATGAAGTGAACCTGACAGGTGATCTGTCCTGTGCCGTCCCACTTTTCTGACTTCCCCCACCAAGACACTAAGACATGAACCCACTATCCTGATGTCTGTGACCCCACTAGCCTGATGTCTGTGACCCCACTAGCCTGCTGTCTGTGACCACACTATCCTGCTGTCTGTGACACTACTATCCTGCTGTCTGTGACCTCACTAGCCTACTGTCTGTGACCCCACTAGCCTGCTGTCTGTGACCCCACTAGCCTGCTGTTTGTGACACTACTGGCCTGCTGTCTGTGACCCCACTAGCCTGCAGTCTGTGACCCCACTAGCCTGCAGTCTGTGACCCCACTAGCCTGCTGTTTGTGACCCTACTGGCCTGCTGTCGGTGACCCCACTAGCCTTAGTCTGTGACCCCACTAGCCTGCAGTCTGTGACACTATCCTGTTTGTGACCCCCTGCTGTGTCGGTGACCCCACTAGCCTGCAGTCTGTGACCCCACTAGCCTGCAGTCTGTGACCCTGGGTTCAGACACTACTGGCCTGCTGTTTGACCCCACTAGCCCAGGCCCAGACCCCACTAGCCTGTCGGTGACCCCCACTAGCCTGCAGTCTGTGACCCCACTTGCCTGCAGTCTGTGACACTTCTGGCCGTAGTCTGTGACCCCACTATCCTGTAGTCTGTGACCTCACTATCCTGCTGTCTGTGACCCCACTGGCCTGACCACTGATCCCTCTGTGACCCCAGACCCCACCTGCCTGCAGTCTGTGACACCCCACTGGCCTGTTGTTTGTGACCCCACAATCCTGTTGTCTGACCACCATGACCCCACGGTATCCTGGCTCAAGTTGGTGACCCCACTGGCCTGTTGGGCTTCGTGACCCCACTAGCCTGATGTCTGTGACCCCACTATCCTGCTGTCTGTGACCCACTCGCCTGCTGTCTGTGACCCTAATAGCTCGTTGGTTTAGACCCCACTATCATGCTGCCTGTGACCCCACTAGCCTGCTGTCTGTGACCCCATTAATCCACTGTCTGTGACCCCACTAGCCTGCTGTCTGTGACCCCACTAGCCTGCTGTCTGTGACCCCATTAATCCACTGTCTGTGACCCCACTAGCCTGCTGACTGTGACCCTACTAGCCTGCTGTCTGTGACCCCACTTGCCTGCTGTCTGTGACCTCACTAGCCTGCTGTCTGTTACCCCACTAGCCTGCTGTCTGTGACCACAGTAGCCTGTTGCTTGCCAGACCACTATCCTGCTGTCTGTGACCCCACTCGCCACGATGTCTGTGACCTAACTATCATGTTGTCTGTGACCCCACTATCCTGCAGTCTGTGACCCCACTGTCCTGATGTCTGTGACCCCACTATCCTGCTGTCTGTGACCTCACTATCCTGATGCCTGTGACCCCACTAGCCTGATGTCTGTGACCCCACTTGCCTGCTGTCTGTGGGGTGAAGAGTGTGGTGCAGTACTTCAAAGAGACATTAGATGGGGTACATGGATATTAAGTGCAGCTGGGCATTAGATGGGGTACATGGATAGTAAGTGCAGTTGGGCATTAGATGGGGTACATGGATAGTAAGTGGAGCTGGGCATTAGATGGGTACATGGATAGTAAGTGCAGCTGGGCATTAGATGGGGTACATGGATAGTAAGTGCAGCTGGGCATTAGATGGGGTATATGGATAGTAAGTGCAGCTGGGCATTAGATGGGGTATATGGATAGTAAGTGCAGCTGGGCATTAGATGGGGTACATGGATAGTAAGTGCAGCTGGGCATTAGATGGGGTACATGGATAGCTGGGCAAGTGCAGCTGGGCATTAGATGGGGTACATGGATAGTAAGTGCAGCTGGGCATTAGATGGGGTACATGGATAGTAAGTGCAGTTGGGCATTAGATGGGGTACATGGATAGTAAGCAGCTGGGCATTAGATGGGGTACATGGATAGTAAGTGAACATGATAGTAAGTGTAGCTGGGCATTAGATGGGGTACATGGATAGCAAGTGCAGCTGGGCATTAGATGGGGTACATGGATAGTAAGTGGAGCTGGGCATTAGATGGGGTACATGGATAGTAAGTGCAGCTGGGCATTAGATAGGGTACATGGATAGTAAGTGGAGCTGGGCATTAGATGGGGTACATGGATAGTAAGTGCAGCAGGGCATTAGATAGGGTGGAGCTGGGCATAGTAAGTACAGCTGGGCATTAGATGGGGTACATGGATAGTAAGTGGAGCTGGGCATTAGATGGGGTACATGGATAGTAAGTGCAGCTGGGCATTAGATGGGGGTACATGGATAGTGGATAGTGCAGTGGAGCTGGGCATTAGATGGGGTACATGGATAGTAAGTGCAGCATTAGATGGGGCATGGATAGATGGAGCTGGGCACATGGATAGTAAGTGGAGCTGGGCATTAGATGGGGTACATGGATTGTAAGTTTAGCTGGGCATTAGATGGGGTACATGGATAGTAAGTGGAGCTGGGCATTAGATGGGGTAACATGGATAGTAAGTGGAGCTGGGCATTAGATGGGGAACATGGATAGTAAGTGCAGCTGGGCATTAGATGGGGTACATGGATAGTAAGTTCAGCTGGGCATTAGATGGGGTACATGATAGTAAGTGCAGCTATTAGATAGGGTACATGGATAGTTGGAGATGGGCATTAGATGGGGTACATGGATAGTAAGTGCAGCTGGGCATTAGATGGGGTACATGGATAGTAAGTGGAGCTGGGCATTAGATGGGGTACATGGATAGTAAGTGCAGCTGGGCATTAGATGGGGTACATGGATAGTAAGTGCAGCTGGGCATTAGATGGGGTACAGCTGGGCATTAGATACATGGATAGTAAGTGGAGCTGGGCATTAGATGGGGTACATGGATAGTAAGTGCAGCTGGGCATTAGATAGGGTACATGGATAGTAAGTGCAGCTGGGCATTAGATGGGGTACATGGATATGGTGAGCTGGGCATTAGATGGGGTACATGGATAGTAAGTAGCTGGGCATTAGATGGGGTACATGGATAGTAAGTGCAGCTGGGCATTAGATAGGGTACATGGATAGTAAGTGGAGCTGGGCATTAGATGGGGTACATGGATAGTAAGTGCAGCTGGGCATTAGATGGGGTACATGGATAGTAAGTGCAGCTGGGCATTAGATAGGGTACATGGATAGTAAGTGGAGCTGGGCATTAGATGGGGTACATGGATAGTAAGTGGAGCTGGGCATTAGATGGGGTACATGGATAGTAAGTGCAGCTGGGCATTAGATGGGGCACATGGATATAAGTGCAGCTGGGCATTAGATAGGGTACATGGATAGTAAGTGGAGCTGGGCATTAGATGGGGAACATGGATAGTAAGTAGCTGGGCATTAGATGGGGTACATGGATAGTAAGTTCAGCTGGGCATTAGATGGGGTACATGGATAGTAAGTGTAGCTGGGCATTAGATGGGGTACATGGATAGTAAGGGAGCTGGGCAATAGATGGGGTACATGGATAGTAAGTGGAGCTGGGCATTAGATGGGGTACATGGATAGTAAGTGCAGCTGGGCATTAGATGGGGTACATGGATAGTAAGTGCAGCTGGGCATTAGATGGGGTACATGGATAGTAAGTGGAGCTGGGCATTAGATGGGGGGATAGTAAGTGCAGCTGGATTAGATAGGGTAAGTTTAGCTGGGCATTAGATGGGGTACATGGATAGTAAGTGCAGCTGGGCATTAGATGGGGTACATGGATAGTGTAAGTGCAGCTGGGCATTAGATGGGGTACATGGATAGTAAGTGGAGCTGGGCATTAGATGGGGTACATGGATAGTAAGTGCAGCTGGGCATTAGATAGGTACATGGATAGTAAGTGGAGCTGGGCATTAGATGGGGTACATGGATAGTAAGTGGAGCTGGGCATTAGATAGGGTACATGGATAGTAAGTGCAGCTGGGCATTAGATAGGGTACATGGATAGTAAGTGGAGCTGGGCATTAGATGGGGTACATGGATAGTAAGAGCAGCTGGGCATTAGATAGGGTACATGGATAGTAAGTGGAGCTGGGCATTAGATGGGGTACATGGATAGTAAGTGCATGGGCATTTAGGTTTAGTAAGTGGAGCTGGGCATTAGATGGGGTACATGGATAGTAAGTGGAGCTGGGCATTAGATGGGGTACATGGATAGTAAGTGCAGCTGGGCATTAGATGGGGTACATGGATAGTAAGTGCAGCTGGGCATTAGCTGGGCATTAGATGGGGTACATGGATAGTAAGTTCAGCTGGGCATTAGATGGGGTACATGGATAGTAAGTGTAGCTGGGCATTAGATGGGGCATGGATAGTAAGTGGAGCTGGGCATTAGATGGGGTACATGGATAGTAAGTGCAGCTGGGCATTAGATGGGTACATGGATAGTAAGTGGAGCTGGGCATTAGATGGGGGTACATGGATAGTAAGTGCAGCTGGGCATTAGATGGGGTACATGGATAGTAAGTGCAGCTGGGCATTAGATGGGGTACATGGATAGTAAGTGCAGCTGGGCATTAGATAGGGTACATGGATAGTAAGTGCAGCTGGGCATTAGATGGGGTACATGGATAGTAAGTGGAGCTGGGCATTAGATGGGGTACATGGATAGTAAGTGGAGCTGGGCATTAGATGGGGTACATGGATAGTAAGTGCAGCTGGGCATTAGATGGGGTACATGGATAGTAAGTGCAGCTGGGCATTAGATGGGGTACATGGATAGTAAGTGGAGCTGGGCATTAGATGGGGTACATGGATAGTAAGTGCAGCTGGGCATTAGATAGGGTACATGGATAGTAAGTGGAGCTACATTAGATGGGGTACATGGATAGTAAGTGGAGCTGGGCATTAGATGGGGTACATGGATAGTAAGTGCAGCTGGGCATTAGATGGGGTACATGGATAGTAAGTGCAGCTGGGCATTAGATGGGGTACATGGATAGTAAGTGCATGGGCATTAGATGGGGTACATGGATAGTAAGTGTAGCTGGGCATTAGATAGGTACATGGATAGGATGGATAGTAAGTGGAGCTGGGCATTAGATGGGGTACATGGATAGTAAGTGCAGCTGGGCATTAGATAGGGTACATGGATAGTAAGTGGAGCTGGGCATTAGATGGGGTACATGGATAGTAAGTGGAGCTGGGCATTAGATGGGGTACATGGATAGTAAGTGCAGCTGGGCATTAGATGGGGTACATGGATAGTAAGTGCAGCTGAGCATTAGATGGGGTACATGGATAGTAAGTGCAGCTGGGCATTAGATAGGGTACATGGATAGTAAGTGGAGCTGGGCATTAGATGGGTACACTGAGATGGTAAGTGGAGCTGGGCATTAGATGGGGTACATGGATAGTAAGTGCAGCTGGGCATGATAGGGTACATGGATAGTAAGTGGAGCTGGGCATTAGATGGGGTACATGGATAGTAAGTGGAGCTGGGCATTAGATGGGGTACATGGATAGTAAGTGCAGCTGGGCATTAGATGGGGTACATGGATAGTAAGTGCAGCTGGGCATTAGATGGGGTACATGGATAGTAAGTGGAGCTGGGCATTAGATGGGGTACATGGATAGTAAGTGGAGCTGGGCATTAGATGGGGAACATGGATAGTAAGTGCAGCTGGGCATTAGATGGGGTACATGGATAGTAAGTGCAGCTGGGCATTAGATGGGGTACATGGATAGTAAGTGGAGCTGGGCATTAGATGGGGTACATGGATAGTAAGGGAGCTGGGCATTAGATGGGGTACATGGATAGTAAGTGGAGCTGGGCATTAGATGGGGAACATGGATAGTAAGTGCAGCTGGGCATTAGATGGGGTACATGGATAGTAAGTGGAGCTGGGCATTAGATGGGGTACATGGATAGTAAGTGTAGCTGGGCATTAGATGGGGTACATGGATAGTAAGTGCAGCTGGGCATTAGATGGGGTATATGGATAGTAAGTGCAGCTGGGCATTAGATGGGGTACATGGATAGTAAGTGGAGCTGGGCATTAGATGGGGTACATGGATAGTAGGTGGAGCTGGGCATTAGATGGGGTACATGGATAGTAAGTGCAGCTGGGCATTAGATGGGGTACATGGATAGTAAGTGCAGCTGGGCATTAGATGGGGTACATGGATAGTAAGTGCAGCTGGGCATTAGATGGGGTACATGGATAGTAAGTGCAGCTGGGCATTAGATGGGGTACATGGATAGTAAGTGGAGCTGGGCATTAGATGGGGAACATGGATAGTAAGTGGAGCTGGGCATTAGATGGGGTACATGGATAGTAAGTGGAGCTGGGCATTAGATGGGGTACATGGATAGTAAGTGGAGCTGGGCATTAGATGGGGTACATGGATAGAAAGTGGAGCTGGGCACGGAGGAGGGGAAAGGGACTGAGTAGCCTGTGGATACACACATTAACACAACAGGCAAAGAGCTAAAATAGTTCAAAAAACGGAAAACAGAACATGCATTTCCTTGTACCGTAAATTGTAAGGCAAAGGTTTTATTCCAGAATCTAGTTTCAAGTTCCATGGTCTTGAAATGAGGCTGTTACTGGAGAACAGCAGGTCAAACCAGATGATGGCAGTAGTAATTTGAAAATAGATCCATTGTAGACTTGATCCAGAAGTTGGCCGATAGCCAACACCTCTGATGTGGTGGATGATGTCATTTCTTGTGTCAATAGGCCTATATCTTCCTGTCTTCCTTTATACCATCAAAACAAATACTGTTGTTTTTTTATTTCTGATGGCTTCCTTTGTACATTTATGATTCATGGGTTTTGTTATCTGTTTTAACACACTTGTATTTACCTATTGTATATAGTTTTGTTGTGGTTTTTATATCAGCCTCTAAGTTAGGTCAGGGTTAACCCTGACCCAATCACATGCATGCTTTTATTATTGATCTGTTTTCATCTGTATGGTTGTTTATCAGTTATATTCTTTGGTGCAAATAAATTCACACTGTAGTGCAATATACATATTTTCCAATTAGCCCAATGCCTCATTATTATAATCATAATGATCAAATGTATCGTCACGCAGCCCTATAATTTCGCCAGCAATTGAGGGACCTCACATTTTCCTGTTCTGTCAATGTGATTTCTTTACATTTTTGAGCTTTCATCCATATATGACAACAATAACATGTTTCGTTACAACCATCCAGACCTATTTAAGTCCCCAACTCAACAGAGCACAACTCATAATGTTTACAAATAACTCCTCATCTTTTATGTTTAGGTTGGTCAAATCTCTCAAGCCTGTAACTGAAATAAAGGGCTCTGGGGAGAATGGTGTCAAAAATGAGTTTAGGTCGAAATAACAATGAATTAAACATTAGTGTCTAAATTATCAATATTTTTCGTGCATGGCAGGCGAATCCGTAACCCTTGAAGGCCTATCTTTAATCCAGGACTGATGATGGTGAAGGAATGGGAGAGGCTGCCTGCGCGATCACAAACTCTACCATCGCTGTGACTAACGGCAGGAGTGCGCAGTGGACCGTTCGTCCTCTGTCAGTCGCGAGAGGGAACTGGCTCGGATCGCACCGTATCATCCCACCGGGAAAAAAATATGTTTCCTCCACCGTCTACGTTATCAGCGTGGAGAAAAGACACGTAAAAGGATCTACTACAGAGGACGTTACTTGTTTTGACCACTAATTTATGTTATAAAGAAGATATAATCCAGATAGTGCCCTGTTAGGAAAACTGCAAGGATTGAGAATTTTAATTTCAGAGGTAAGTTGATTGAAATCAGAAAGTAAACTGGAGATAATGATGTAAATATATACATGCATTATGACCCCAATATGATGTTTATTCGGCAGTAATGTGGACAAATAGGATTAGATTGATGCATTATCAGACTTTAACCATAGATCCATTCCATGTTTAATTAATGTTGCATTTCTCAGCATGAAAAAAACAAACAACCTCAACACTACTGTATTCTTTATTTGAACACTAGTGTTCTTTGTTCAGAAATAAGTGCAGTTTGTGAGGTTATACTTCGGACGTCAAAATGACAACGAAAATATACACGAAATGTACAAAACATTAGGAACACATTCCTAATATTGAATTGCACCCCCTTTTGCACTCGGAACAGCCTCACTTCTTCGGGCATGGACTCTACAAGGTTTAGAAAGCATTCCACAGGGATGCTGGCCCATGTTGACTCCAATGCTTCACAATGTTGTGTCAAGTTGGCTGGGTGTCCATACCCCGTTCAAAGGCACTTATATATTTGTCTTGCCCAGTTAATTTTGAAGCTTTGTGAAATTGTAGCTGTAAGAATTTGACTGAACACGGAAGTTGGTTACCCTAAACCAATAAGATAACATTACGATAAAACAGATTGAACATGGTAAACATGTTAAACATTTTCTTCAAGTCCTTAGTTGAAGTGTATTTGTATGAGATCTGCACAGCCTAGCCCTGGTCTACTGCAGTAATCCCTATACCCTCTCATAGACACAGCCCGGGTATACTGCAGTAATCCCTATGCCCTCTCTGAGACACAGCCCTGGTCTACTGCAGTAATCCCTATAACCTCTCCTAGAGACAGCCTAGCCCTGGTCCACTGCAGTAATCCCTATAACCTCTCTGAGACACAGCCTAGCCCTGGTCCACTGCAGTAATCCCTATAACCTCTCTGAGACACAACCTTGGTCTACTGCAGTAATCCCTATAACCTCTCTGAGACACAGCCTAGCCCTGGTCCACTGCAGTAATCCCTATAACCTCTCTGAGACACAGCCCTGGTCTACTGCAGTAATCCCTATAACCTCTCTGAGACACAGCCTAGCCCTGGTCCACTGCAGTAATCCCTATAACCTCTCTGAGACACAGCCCTGGTCTACTGCAGTAATCCCTATAACCTCTCTGAGAGACAGTCTAGCCCTGGTCAACTGCAGTAATCCCTATAACCTCTAGGAGACACAACCTTGGTCTACTGCAGTGTAGTGATGTTTGGCGATGTGGTGTAGTGTTGTAGTGATGTGATGTAGTGTAGTGATGTAATATAGTGATATAGTGTAGTGATGTAGTGATGTGATATTGTGTAGTGATGTAATGTAGTGATGTAGTGATGTAGTGTAGTGATGAAGTATAGTGTAGTGGTAGTGGTGTAGTGATATAGTGTAGTGATGTAATGTAGTGATGTAGTGTAGTGTTGCAGTGTAGTTATGTAGTGAAGTGATGTAATGTAGTGATGTAGTGTAGTTATGCAGTGAAGTGATGTAATGTAGTGATGTAGTGATGTAATGTAGTGATGTAATGTATTGATGTAGTGTAGTGATGTAGTGATGTAATGTGGTGATGTAGTGTAGTGATTTAATGTAGTGATTTAATGTAGTGAAGTGATGTGATGTATTGATGTAATGTAGTGATGTAATGTACTGATATAGTGTGGTGATGTAATGTAGTGATGTAGTGATATAGT
>NW_027014606.1:0-13187 GCF_036934945.1 Oncorhynchus masou masou | reverse complement strand
CAAACTGCATGCATTATTTGGTGTTACATTTACATTTACATTTACATTTACATTTAAGTCATTTGGCAGACGCTCTTATCCAGAGCGACTTACTTGTACGTTGTACACAGAGGATATTTTTGCAGAATTCTGCATGCAGTCTCAATTTGGTGTTTGTCCCATTTTGTGAATTCTTGGTTGGTGAGCGGACCCCAGACCTCTCAACCATAAAGGGCAATGAGTTCTATAACTGATTCAAGTATTTTTAGCCAGATCCTAATTGGTATGTTGAATTTTATGTTCCTTTGATGACATATAAGGCCCTTCTGCCTTGTCTCTCAGAATCGTTCACAGCTTTGTTGAAGTTTCCCAGGCGCTGATGTTTAGGTCGAGGTATGTATAGTTTTTTGTGTGCTCTAGGGCAGTGGTTTCCAAACTTTTTATAGTCCTGTACCCCATCAAACATTCAACCTCCAGCAGCGCACCCCCTCTAGCGCCAGGGTAAGCGGCGTACCCTCTAGCGCCAGGGTCAGCGGCGTACCCTCTAGCGCCAGGGTCAGCGGCGCACCCCCTCTAGCGCCAGGGTCAGCGGCGTACCCCCTCTAGCGCCAGGGTCAGCGGCGTACCCCTCTAGCGCCCAGGGTCAGCGGCGTACCCCTCTGGAGCCAGGGTCAGCGGCGTACCCCTCTAGAGCCAGGGTCAGCGGCGTACCCCCTCTAGAGCCAGGGTCAGCGGCGTACCCCCTCTCGCGCCAGGGTCAGCGGCGTACCCCCTCTCGCGCCAGGGTCAGCGGCGTACCCCCTCTCGCGCCAGGGTCAGCGGCGTACCCCCTCTCGCTTGAGTTCATTTGCACACAAAAAAATAATGGAAAGACCTGTGTGTTGTCCTTGTTAATGCAGACAGAGAAGACCTCCAACTTCTTAATCATAGCCTCAATTTTGTCCCGCACATTGAATATAGTTGCGGAGAGTCCCTGTAATCCTGCATTCAGATCATTCAGGCGAGAGAAAAAAACATCACCCAGATAGGTCAGTCGTGTGAGAAAGTCGTCGTCAGACAAATGAAAATTATGGTCAGTAAAGAAAACTTTAAGCTCGTATCTCAATTTCTTTTAAACACATCAAAACATTGCACCGGCGAACTTCTGTATGTTGTAAAAGAGTTAAATGGTCGTTGCCCATAGCGCAGAAAATACAGGAGAGTTCAGGGGCCTTGCTTTAACAAAGTTAACCATTTTCACTGTTGTGTCCAAAACGTCTTTGAAGCTCGTCAGGTATTCCCTTGGCAGCAAGAGCCTCTCGGTGGATGCTGCAGTGTACCCAAGAGCCTCTCGGTGGATGCTGCAGTGTACCCAAGAGCCTCTCGGTGGATGCTGCAGTGTACCCAAGAGCCTCTCGGTGGATGCTACAGTCTACCCAAGAGCCTCTCGGTGGATGCTACCTTCTACCCAAGAGCCTCTCGGTGGATGCTACAGTTCACCCAAGAGCCTCTCGGTGGATGTCGCAGTGTACCCAAGAGCCTCTCGGTGGATGCTGCAGTAAGAACTGTGGTGGAAATACGGTCATCAAAAGGAGAATCTTTTAATATTTCTTCAAAACAATCAAACCTTATTATTTAATTAGTGCAGTAATGGAGCTGGTCGGTAACCACCCCTGGAGGTGACCACTGAGATCTCAACCAGCTGGTTTGAGACACAGCATTTTATAGCAAAGTCCATCCTCCTTCAGTCTACATGACAAACAACAGATGTATGGATTGGGTCACAAGGTTAAGATTTGTATGAAAGATACTTATATTTCACAGCAGACAGTATCTGCAATAAAAACAGTTCTCATTGTGTAGAGACCAGGGTCTGGTCCCCCAACTCCATACTGGAGCCATCTCGCCCTGGCACACCCCAATACAGAAACATTAACTCATGCTCTGGAATGCAGTATCACCCAAAGACATGGTAATCTCCTGTCAGTGTTAAATCTTCCAGAGGCCCACTTTCAGTTCACACCGACACAATAGAGTTATAAAACAACCATTTGATGCAATAAAAGTATTATAACATAATCTTGTTATTTGTATCTTGTTATTTCCACCATAGTACCCAAGTGGCATCGGGAGAAACTGCTTGCACTCGCGTTACCACTCCACTATGTCTCCCTGTCATGACTTAAATATATCCCATTTAGCAGACGCTTTTGTCCAAAGCGACTTACAAGTCGGCTGGGGCCACTACTTTTACATATGGGTGGCCCCAGCGGGAATCGAACCCACGACGCTTGGCGTTGCAAGCGCCATGCTCTACCGACTGAGCCACACAGGACCCCACTTTTGTGCCATCAGTACAGATACCCCTTCTTATTAATGGTATTGCTTTTATACATGTCTTACGACTTGAAAGTCGTATGGACTGTTAGTGGAATTCACGCGAGAGAGTAACGGTTAATGTGATTGGATGTTAATTATTTGACTAGACTACCTGTATTTGACATTGTGTTGTTATTTCACTGAACACTAGATGGTTTAATTTTTATTTTTGGCAGTGAAACGAGGCTACTCGGGCGAGAAAAAAACTCATCCAAATGTATTGCCCTGTTGGAAAATATAAATGGACTTTTTGAAAATGTCAATATTAAAATAAAAAAATTTAAATAAAAATGTGAATCACATTTTTATTTGGCGTACCCCCGACAGCTTTGCGTGTAATTCTGGGGGTAGACATTTGACTTCAGACTCTAGTAGGGTGAGGCCGGGTGCTGCAGACTGTTTTAGTGTCCTCGCCAATTCATTGATATATATGTTGAAGAGGGTGGGGCTTAAGCTGCATCCCTGTCTCACCCCCCAGCCCTGTAGAAAGAAATGTTTTTTTTGCCAATTTTAACCACACACTTGTTGTTTGTGCACATGGATTTTATAATGCGTATGTTTTTCCCCCAACACCACTTTCCATCAATTTGGACAGGCCCTCATGCCAAATTGAGTCAAAACTTTTTAAATCAATAAACATGAAAATTCTTTACCTTTGTTTTGGTTAGTTTTTTGGTCAATTTGTGTATACAGGGTGAATAAGTTGTCTGTCATACGGTAATTTGGTAAAAAATACAATTTGACATTCACTCAGTACATTACTACTGAGAAATGTACTTGAGTCTGCTGTTCATGATAATTAAGGACTAGAATAAAGTTTCCCAAGGATTGCTGTCCCACGGTGGGGTCAAATTTGTCTTTTGTGGATTGGGGTGATCAGTCCTTGGTTCCAAAATATTGGGAAGATGCAGAGCTAAGGATGATGTTTAAGTATAGCCAATTGTAGTTTTCAGACTGTATATTTTATCACTTCATTGAGGATACCATCAAGTCTCCATTTTTTGTGGATTGGGTGACCAGTCCTTGGTTCCAAATATTGGGGAAGATGCCAGAGCTAAGGATGATGTTAAAGAGTTTTAGTATAGCCAATTGGAATTTGTTGTCTGTATATTTGATCTTTCATTGAGGATACCATCAACACCACAGGCCTTTTTGGGTTGGAGGGTTTTTATTTTGTCCTGTAGTTCATTCAATGTAATGGGAGAATCAGTGGGTTCAGGTAGTCTTTAACAATTGATTCTAAGATTTGTATTTGCTCATGTATATTTTTTGCTGTTTGTTCTTTGTTATAGAGTCAAAAAGATTGGGGAAGTGGTTTACCCATACATCTCCATTTAGGGTAGATAACTCTTCGTGTTGTTGTTTGTTTTGTGTTTTCCAATTTTCCCAGAATTGCTTAGATTCTATGGATTCTTCAATTATATCGAACTGATTTCTGATGTGCTGTTCCTTCTTTTTCCGTTGTGTATATCTGTATTGTTTTAGTGATTCACCATGGTGAAGGCGTAGGCTCATGTTTTCTTGGTCTCTATGTTTTTGGTTGGATAGGCCTCTCAATTTCTTTCTTAAGTTTTTGCATTCTTCATCAAACCATTTGTCATTGTTGTTCTTCTTAGGTTGTCTGCTTGACATTTTTAGATTTGAAAGGGAAGATGAGGTCAAATATATTGTTTAGGTTTTCTACTGCCAAGTTTACACCTTCACTATTACAGTGAAACATTTTGTCCAGGAAATTGTCTAGAAGGGTTTTGAATTTGTTGTTGCCTAATAGTTTTGGTAGATTTCCACGCTACTCTCCTTCCATCTATATCAGTTCCTAATATTATTCAGCTCCTTCGCTTTGATGCTTCATGATTGAGTATTGCTCTGTTCAAGTAGTCTGTGATTTTGCTGTGGTCTGATAGGGATGTCAGTGGACTGACTGAACGCTCAAGAACTCTGGGTTGAGGTCAATGATAAAGTAGTCTACAGTACTACTGCCAAGAGATGAGCTATAGGTGTACCTACCATAGGGTCCCCTCGAAGCCTACCATTGACTATGTACATACCCAGCGTGTGACAGAGCTGCAGGAGTTGTGACCGTTTTGTTGGTTATGTTGTCGTGTTGTGTCTGAGGGGGGGCATACGGGGGGGAAATCTCTCTCTTTCCCGAGGTGAAAGAGGCAGGGCCTGGGAGCAGCAGTCATTTAAACATCTATTTGGCTATCATCTACTGGGTGGTTCTAGTCTCTCTCTCACACTCACTCACACTCACACACACACACACACACACACACACACACACACACACACACACACACACACACACACACACACACACACACACACACACACACACACACACACACACACACAAGCCTGAGGGCCTTGAGCTCAGCGTTTGCTTACTTTTGCCGTCTGGCAGCTGGCGCAGGAGCCTCTTCCTGAGACTAGCAGAAGATTAATGCTACTGTGGATTGCAGCAGAAAAAAAAAAAAACCCACAAAGGGCGATCCATCTGAGTCAGGACAGATTGGACAGCCCTGCAGTGGTGAGAATGATGGCTATTTATCATGGGGCAGCCATTACACATTACACAATGGCTAAACAGTGGACACACACACAGGGACATGGACACACACACACAGGGACACACACACACAGGGACACACACACACACAGGGACACACACACACACACACACACACACACACACACACACACACACACACACACACACACACACACACACACACACACACACACACACACACACACACACACCTACAAGCCCCTCACAGTCTCACATCAGAATTAGACTCGTCCATGTCTCCCAAACATTGTTCGAACATTACATTTCAAAGGGTTTAAGGTTAAGTTTGGCTTTAACTCTGAATGTTTGAGGTTAGGGTTAGTCATTACAGTAGCATCGCCATTAGAGCTATTAGCATTGTGTTCATTTTATTAGGTTAGTCTAGCTTAGTTTACAAAGTTAACTTAATGTGTACTGATCTACTGTGCATTGATTGGTATATTTATTTAGTTCTGTTTAACTCAACACCTTGGGAGTACAGCGTTCTGTTTAATAACTCAACACCTTGGGAGTACAGCGTTCTGTTTAACTCAACACCTTGGGAGTACAGCGTTCTGTTTAGCTCAACACCTTGTGAGTACAGCGTTCTGTTTAATAACTCAACACCTTGGGAGTACAGCGTTCTGTTTAACTCAACACCTTGTGAGTACAGCGTTCTGTTTAATAACTCAACACCTTGTGAGTACAGCGTTCTGTTTAACTCAACACCTTGGGATTACAGCATTCTGTTTAACTCAACACCTTGGGAGTACAGCGTTTTGTTTAACTCAACACCTTGGGAGTACAGCGTTCTGTTTAACTCAACACCTTGGGAGTACAGCGTTCTGTTTAACTCAACACCTTGGGAGTACAGCGTTTTGTTTAACTCAACACCTTGGGAGTACAGCGTTCTGTTTAATAACTCAACACCTTGGGAGTACAGCGTTCTGTTTAATAACTCAACACCTTGGGAGTACAGCGTTCTGTTTAATAACTCAACACCTTGGGAGTACAGCGTTCTGTTTAATAACTCAACACCTTGGGAGTACAGCGTTCTGTTTAATAACTCAACACCTTGGGAGTACAGCGTTCTGTTTAATAACTCAACACCTTGGGAGTACAGCGTTTTGTTTAACTCAACACCTTGGGAGTACAGCGTTCTGTTTAACTCAACACCTTGGGATTACAGCATTCTGTTTAACTCAACACCTTGGGAGTACAGCGTTTTGTTTAACTCGACACCTTGGGAGTACAGCGTTCTGTTTAACTCAACACCTTGGGAGTACAGCGTTCTGTTTAATAACTCAACACCTTGGGAGTACAGCGTTCTGTTTAATAACTCAACACCTTGGGAGTACAGCGTTCTGTTTAATAACTCAACACCTTGGGAGTACAGCGTAGAGCGAATACAATACAGCAAAATGATAACCACACACCAGGTACTACGACGATGGATGTTGGATACCGACTACTGCGTCATCTGAGGCTCCAGCAGGACGACAGTAGCCAGACACCTTGTCCTCGCTGCTACAATGGATCCTGCAAGCAATAAAGATGTTCCTGCTGACAACAAATCACAAGATGGTATCAACACCGGGTCCCATCTCCTCGGAAGTCATCCCGCTTCTCTGTCAAGTCACATGCAAGCATTGCCACAGCCAAAGCTAGACCTGGGGCAGCTAAAGTCACATGCAAGCATTGCCACAGCCAAAGCTAGACCCGGGGCAGCTAAAGTCAGATGCAAGCATTGCCACAGCCAAAGCTAGACCTGGGGCAGCTAAAGTCACATGCAAGCATTGCCACAGCCAAAGCTAGACCTGGGGCAGCTAAAGTCAGATGCAAGCATTGCCACAGCCAAAGCTAGACCTGGGGCAGCTAAAGTCACATGCAAGCATTGCCACAGCCAAAGCTAGACCTGGGGCAGCTAAAGTCAGATGCAAGCATTGCCACAGCCAAAGCTAGACCTGGGGCAGCTAAAGTCACATGCAAGCATTGCCACAGCCAAAGCTAGACCTGGGGCAGCTAAAGTCAGATGCAAGCATTGCCACAGCCAAAGCTAGACCTGGGGCAGCTAAAGTCACATGCAAGCATTGCCACAGCCAAAGCTAGACCTGGGGCAGCTAAAGTCAGATGCAAGCATTGCCACAGCCAAAGCTAGACCTGGGGCAGCTAAAGTCACATGCAAGCATTGCCACAGCCAAAGCTAGACCTGGGGCAGCTAAAGTCAGATGCAAGCATTGCCACAGCCAAAGCTAGACCTGGGGCAGCTAAAGTCACATGCAAGCATTGCCACAGCCAAAGCTAGACCTGGGGCAGCTAAAGTCAGATGCAAGCATTGCCACAGCCAAAGCTAGACCTGCGGCAGCTAAAGTCACATGCAAGCATTGCCACAGCCAAAGCTAGACCTGGGGCAGCTAAAGTCACATGCAAGCATTGCCACAGCCAAAGCTAGACCTGGGGCAGCTAAAGTCAGATGCAAGCATTGCCACAGCCAAAGCTAGACCTGGGGCAGCTAAAGTCACATGCAAGCATTGCCACAGCCAAAGCTAGACCTGGGGCAGCTAAAGTCAGATGCAAGCATTGCCACAGCCAAAGCTAGACCTGGGGCAGCTAAAGTCACATGCAAGCATTGCCACAGCCAAAGCTAGACCTGGGGCAGCTAAAGTCACATGCAAGCATTGCCACAGCCAAAGCTAGACCTGGGGCAGCTAAAGTCAGATGCAAGCATTGCCACAGCCAAAGCTAGACCTGGGGCAGCTAAAGTCAGATGCAAGCATTGCCACAGCCAAAGCTAGACCTGGGGCAGCTAAAGTCAGATGCAAGCATTGCCACAGCCAAAGCTAGACCTGGGGCAGCTAAAGTCAGATGCAAGCATTGCCACAGCCAAAGCTAGACCTGGGGCAGCTAAAGTCAGATGCAAGCATTGCCACAGCCAAAGCTAGACCTGGGGCAGCTAAAGTCACATGCAAGCATTGCCACAGCCAAAGCTAGACCTGGGGCAGCTAAAGTCAGATGCAAGCATTGCCACAGCCAAAGCTAGACCTGGGGCAGCTAAAGTCAGATGCAAGCATTGCCACAGCCAAAGCTAGACCTGGGGCAGCTAAAGTCACATGCAAGCATTGCCACAGCCAAAGCTAGACCTGGGGCAGCTAAAGTCACATGCAAGCATTGCCACAGCCAAAGCTAGACCTGGGGCAGCTAAAGTCACATGCAAGCATTGCCACAGCCAAAGCTAGACCTGGGGCAGCTAAAGTCAGATGCAAGCATTGCCACAGCCAAAGCTAGACCTGGGGCAGCTAAAGTCACATGCAAGCATTGCCACAGCCAAAGCTAGACCTGGGGCAGCTAAAGTCAGATGCAAGCATTGCCACAGCCAAAGCTAGACCTGGGGCAGCTAAAGTCACATGCAAGCATTGCCACAGCCAAAGCTAGACCTGGGGCAGCTAAAGTCTGAGTCCAGTCACTACACTACTTTCTCCTCTAACTGTCATTTTATAGTTCAATGAAAAAGGATTCCCATCTTTGCAATCAACAGTAGCCTCGGCCAATGCTTATTTTAGTCGCTCTCCAATCGGTAAATACATTTGAATTGCGCCCAATTAAATCAAACCTCACCCAGATCCGAGACAAGTCCGAATTTAGGACCAGGATCCGCTCGGGTCCCGGATCTGATCTCTGAATTTCGGGTCTGTTGAAAACCGTGACAACCTCTACAGCAGACCACAGCCGTCATGGCTGTCTGCAGCATCGTTCCTTCTCGAGCCCTGAGATGTCAGCAGGTAAAGACCAAGCGTCATTCGAGCTTGTCTACCTAGAGTCAGATGTCAAGATCCTTCCTGGGGTGGCAGGTAGACTAGTGGTTAGAGCGTTGGACTTTTAACCGAAAGGTTGCAAGATCAAATCCCGAGCTGACAAGGTACAAATCTGTCATTCTGCCCCTGAACAAGGCAGTTAAACCCACCGTTCCTAGGCTGTCATTGAAAATAAGAATTTGTTCTTAACTGACTTGCCTAGTTTAATAAAGGTAAAATAAAAAACTAAAGTTTCAGAGACTCAGCTGGGTTTCAAGCGATTTTGGCGTTTCTTTTCTCTCACTAGAGTTCCATCGTGAGGGCAACAGCCCGTCTTCTCCACATCGTCCAAGGGTTTACCAAATCTGCAGATGGAAGTAGCTGTGCCGGCTGGCACATCGGCAAAACAAGGCCTCACCGAGAAAGAAGTGAAAAGAGCCATGTACACAGTAATCCGATGTATTCAGCATAAGTTCTACTCAGAAGAAATCAAATGCATCGAGGCAAAGCAACCCCTTCTGCCCAATAGTCCCCTCCGCAAGCGTCATCTCATCATTGACGAAGAAGGCTTACTGATGCATGCCACATCCTATACTCCATGCTCCTTCAAGTTGGATATTCAAACCTCACTCACAAGATTTTGAACACTCATGGAGGTCTCCGCCATTAAAAAAATACAAGACCTTTGGTTCCTGTCTCTTCTGACCCAGGAGATCAGTGCTGTCCCACCTCACACCCTGGAGACTTCCCAAAGGGTGACGAAGCACCAGTGGAAACATTCAGGTACTGGTGGAAACATTCAGGTACTGGTAGAAACATTCAGGTACTGGTAGAAACATTCAGGTACTGGTGGAAGCATTCAGGTACTGGTGGAAACATTCAGGTACTGGTGGAAGCATTCAGGTACTGGTGGAAACATTCAGGTACTGGTAGAAACATTCAGGTACTGGTAGAAACATTCAGGTACTGGTAGAAACATTCAGGTACTGGTAGAAACATTCAGGTACTGGTAGAAACATTCAGGTACTGGCGGAAACATTCAGGTACTGGCAGAAACATTCAGGTACTGGTAGAAACATTCAGGTACTGGTGGAAACATTCAGGTACTGGTAGAAACATTCAGGTACTGGTGGAAACATTCAGGTACTGGTGGAAACATTCAGGTACTGGTGGAAACATTCAGGTACTGTTAGAAACATTCAGGTACTGGCGGAAACATTCAGGTACTGGTGGAAACTGGTAGAAACATTCAGGTACTGGTAGAAACATTCAGGTACAGGTGGAAACTGGTAGAAACATTCAGGTACTGGTGGAAACATTCAGGTACTGGTGGAAACTGGTAGAAACATTCAGGTACTGGTAGAAACATTCAGGTACTGGCGTAAACATTCAGGTACTGGCGGAAACATTCAGGTACTGATAGAAACATTCAGGTACTGGCGGAAACATTCAGGTACTGGTGGAAACATTCAGGTACTGGTGGAAACATTCAGGTACTGGCGGAAGCATTCAGGTACTGGTGGAAACATTCAGGTACTGGTAGAAACATTCAGGTACTGGTGGAAGCATTCAGGTACTGGCTGAAACATTCAGGTACTGGTGGAAACTGGTAGAAACATTCAGGTACTGGTAGAAACATTCAGGTACTGGCAGAAACATTCAGGTACTGGTAGAAACATTCAGGTACTGGTGGAAGCATTCAGGTACTGGCTGAAACATTCAGGTACTGGTGGAAACTGGTAGAAACATTCAGGTACTGGTAGAAACATTCAGGTACTGGTAGAAACATTCAGGTACTGGCGGAAACATTCAGGTACTGGTGGAAACATTCAGGTACTGGTGGAAACATTCAGGTACTGGCGGAAACATTCAGGTACTGGCGGAAACATTCAGGTACTGGTAGAAACATTCAGGTACTGGTGGAAGCATTCAGGTACTGGTGGAAACATTCAGGTACTGGTGGAAACTGGTAGAAACATTCAGGTACTGGTAGAAACATTCAGGTACTGGCAGAAACATTCAGGTACTGGCGGAAACATTCAGGTACTGGCGGAAACATTCAGGTACTGGCGGAAACATTCAGGTACTGGTGGAAACATTCAGGTACTGGTGGAGACTGGTGGAAACATTCAGGTACTGGTGGAGACTGGTGGAAACATTCAGGTACTGGTGGAAACATTCAGGTACTGGTGGAAACATTCAGGTACTGGCGGAAACATTCAGGTACTGGCGGAAACATTCAGGTACTGGCGGAAACATTCAGGTACTGGCGGAAACATTCAGGTACTGGCGGAAACATTCAGGTACTGGTGGAAACATTTCAGGTACTGGTGGAAAAACATTCAGGTACTGGTGGAAACTGGTACTAAGACTGGTGGAAACATTCAGGTACTGGTGGAAACATTCAGGTACTGGTGAAACATTCAGGTACTGGTAGAAACATTCAGGTACTGGCGGAAACATTCAGGTACTGGCGGAAACATTCAGGTACTGGCGAAACATTCAGGTACTGGTAGAAACATTCAGGTACTGGTGGAAACATTCAGGTACTGGTAGAAACATTCAGGTACTGGTAGAAACATTCAGGTACTGGTAGAAACATTCAGGTACTGGTAGAAACATTCAGGTACTGGTAGAAGCCCAACATTTGCCAGGAGTGAGTGTCCACCCCGGTTGGAGGAGATTCCACACCATGGTGCCAGAGCTCCAAATTAAACAAGGTAAGCAAGACACCTGTTTAATCTAAGTCTGTAATTAATTGGCATTCACTGGTGTGGTTTCCCTCTAACAAGTATGTGGCACCTCACTCACTCTAAAATACAGACATACACTTTGAATATGACATAGTCTGACAAATTACATAATGGGCGATTGGTGAAATGCAATAAAGGATGAATGAAAGGAATGATTGATGATTTTATTGTATTTGTTAGAAGTAATTCAGCGACAATTACCCAATACTAGTTGGCAGAGGTGATTCAGCGTTAATCACCTAATTTTATTTGTTAGAAGTAATTCAGCGACAATTACCCACTACTAGTTGGCAGAGGTGATTCAGCGTTAATCACCTAATTTTATTTGTTAGAGGTAATTCAGCAACAATTACCCAGACACTAGTTTTTTTTGTTATTTTGTAGAGGTACCAAGTGAATGAGTTGAGTAGTTTATGAATAGTGGTAATTCTGTGTGAAATTGTCAGAGTGAATGAGTTGAATAGTGCGTTGTATTTTTCATTGTTTGTTTGTCTGTGTATTATGGCGGGGGATTTATTGTGTATTATGGCGGGGGTTTTATTGTGTATTATGGCGGGGGTTTTATTGTGTATTATGGCGGGGGTTTTATTGTGTATTATGGCGGGGGTTTTATTGTGTATTATGGCGGGGTTTTATTGTGTATTATGGCGGGGGTTTTATTGTGTATTATGGCGGGGGTTTTATTGTGTATTATGGCGGGGTTTTATTGTGTATTATGGCGGGGTTTTATTGTGTATTATGGCGGGGTTTTATTGTGTATTATGGCGGGGTTTTATTGTGTATTATGGCGGGGGTTTTATTGTGTATTATGGCGGGGGTTTTATTGTGTATTATGGCGGGGGTTTTATTGTGGATCATGGCGGGGGTTTTATTGTGGATCATGGCGGGGGTTTTATTGTGTATTATGGCGGGGGTTTTATTGTGTATTATGGCGGGGGTTTTATTGTGTATCATGGCGGGGGTTTTATTGTGTATCATGGCGGGGGTTTTATTGTGTATCATGGCGGGGTTTTTATTGTGTATCATGGCGGGGGTTTTATTGTGTATCATGGCGGGGGTTTTATTGTGTATTATGGCGGGGGTTTTATTGTGTATTATGGCGGGGGTTTTATTGGGTAATGGCCCAATGGTGGAATAAAACATTAGGAGTAGAACAGAAGTTACTTGAATAAAAGGTTGAACATATTTGTTCGTGACACTTTCCTACCGTAGGACAGTATCGGAAATGTACAACCCTTAGTGTACCAGTAAAAGTATAACAAGGAAGTTCTGTAGAGATTTTCATAGACAGTTACTTTGTGATTCTATCACAAGAGGACACTGGTGAATATAATATAACTGGTACTCTATACCTTTCACATATAATATTACTGGTACTCTATACCTTTCACATATAATATTACTGGTACTCTATACCTTTAAGATATAATATAACTGGTACTCTATACCTTTCACATATAATATTACTGGTACTCTATACCTTTCAGATATAATATTACTGGTACTCTATACCTTTAAGATATTACTGGTACTCTATACCTTTAAGATATTACTGGTACTCTATACCTTTAAGATATATTATAACTGGTACTCTATACCTTTAAGATATTACTGGTACTCTATACCTTTAAGATATAATATAACTGGTACTCTATACCTTTAAGATATTACTGGTACTCTATACCTTTAAGATATAATATAACTGGTACTCTATACCTTTAAGATATTACTGGTACTCTATACCTTTAAGATATT
>NW_027014605.1:0-13189 GCF_036934945.1 Oncorhynchus masou masou | reverse complement strand
AGCAGGTAGCCTAGTGGTTAGAGCGTTGGACTAGTAGCCAGCAGGTAGCCTAGTGGTTAGAGCAGCCAGCAGGTAGCTTAGTGGTTAGAGCGTTGGACTAGTAACCAGCAGGTAGCCTAGTGGTTAGAGCGTTGGGTCAGTAACCAGCAGGGTAGCCTAGTGGTTAGAGCGTTGGACTAGTAGCCAGCAGGTAGCCTAGTGGTTAGAGCGTTGGGTCAGTAACCAGCAGGTAGCCTAGTGGTTAGAGCGTTGGACTAGTAACCAGCAGGTAGCCTAGTGGTTAGAGCGTTGGACTAGTAACCAGCAGGTAGCCTAGTGGTTAGAGCGTTGGACTAACCAGCAGGTAGCCTAGTGGTTAGAGCGTTGGATCAGGGGTAACCAGCAGGTAGCCTAGTGGTTAGAGCGTTGGACTAGTAACCAGCAGGTAGCCTAGTGGTTAGAGCGTTGGACTAGTAACCAGCAGGTAGCCTAGTGGTTAGAGCGTTGGGTCAGTAACCAGCAGGGTAGCCTAGTGGTTAGAGCGTTGGACTAGTAACCAGCAGGTAGCCTAGTGGTTAGAGCGTTGGACCAGTAACCAGCAGGTAGCCTAGTGGTTAGAGAGTTGGACTAGTAACCAGCAGGTAGCCTAGTGGTTAGAGCGTTGGACTAGTAACCAGCAGGTAGCCTAGTGGTTAGAGCGTTGGGTCAGTAACCAGCAGGGTAGCCTAGTGGTTAGAGCGTTGGACTAGTAACCAGCAGGTAGCCTAGTGGTTAGAGCGTTGGACCAGTAACCAGCAGGTAGCCTAGTGGTTAGAGCGTTGGACTAGTAACCAGCAGGTAGCCTAGTGGTTAGAGAGTTGGACTAGTAACCAGCAGGAAGCCTAGTGGTTAGAGCGTTGGACTAGTAACCAGCAGGTAGCCTAGTGGTTAGAGAGTTGGACTAGTAACCAGCAGGAAGCCTAGTGGTTAGAGCGTTGGACTAGTAACCAGCAGGTAGCCTAGTGGTTAGAGAGTTGGACCAGTAATCAGCAGGTAGCCTAGTGGTTAGAGAGTTGGACTAGTAGCCAGCAGTTAGCCTAGTGGTTAGAGCGTTGGACTAGTAACCAGCAGGTAGCCTAGTGGTTAGAGCGTTGGACTAGTAACCAGCAGGTAGCCTAGTGGTTAGAGCGTTGGACTAGTAACCAGCAGGTAGCCTAGTGGTTAGAGAGTTGGACTAGTAACCAGCAGGTAGCCTAGTGGTTAGAGCGTTGGACTAGTAACCAGCAGGTAGCCTAGTGGTTAGAGCGTAGGACTAGTAACCAGCAGGTAGCCTAGTGGTTAGAGAGTTGGACTAGTAACCAGCAGGAAGCCTAGTGGTTAGAGCGTTGGACTAGTAACCAGCAGGTAGCCTAGTGGTTAGAGAGTTGGACTAGTAATCAGCAGGTAGCCTAGTGGTTAGAGAGTTGGACTAGTAGCCAGCAGTTAGCCTAGTGGTTAGAGCGTTGGACTAGTAACCAGCAGGTAGCCTAGTGGTTAGAGCGTTGGACTAGTAACCAGCAGGTAGCCTAGTGGTTAGAGCGTTGGACTAGTAACTGAAAAGTTGCTAGATCGAATCCCCGAGCTGACAAGTTAAAAATCTGTTGTTCTGCCCCTGAACAAGGCAGTGAACGCACTGTCCCCCGGTAGGCTGTTATTGTAAATAATAATTTGACTTGCCTAGATAAATAAAGATTAAAAAAATAAAATAAATAAATTCTGTGGGCAGGGTGTCTGTTTTGTACAGCCCTTTGTAAAGGGCATTTCCATGGGAACGGAATTACGCTTTGACTCAGATCTTTCACTTTAAAATGTATGCCAAACAAAAAGTGTAACAAACCAATCCATACAACTGTAAGCATAAGGACGACATTGAACAATGTACAACCTGGGAAAATATCACAAAAACCACATTCACTGGAGGAACGGTGAAGATGCAATGTTTGGTAACAAGAATTAGAGTTAAATCTCCCTCAGTGTTTTTATGCGACAAAATTTCCCCCAAAAACTCTGTTCCAAAAACTCTGTTAAATATCTAGAATGTTGGCAGAAAGAATGGGTGTCAGCTATGACATCACACCTTGAGTATGAAAACATCTCTGTTGGTTATTGAAGGGAAGTGGATTTATACACGCTAAGGGAATTACGGTATGTGTAATGTGTATTTATTATGGATCCCCATTTAGTTCCTGTCAAGGCAGCAGCTACTCTTCCTGGGGTTTATTATGGATCCCCATTTAGTTCCTGTCAAGGCAGCAGCTACTCTTCCTGGGGTTTATTAAGGATCCCCATTAGTTCCTGTCAAGGCAGCAGCTACTCTTCCTGAGGTTTATTATGGATCCCCATTTAGTTCCTGTCAAGGCAGCAGCTACTCTTCCTGGGGTTTATTATGGATCCCCATTTAGTTCCTGTCAAGGCAGCAGCTACTCTTCCTGGGGTTTATTACGGATCCCCATTTAGTTCCTGTCAAGGCAGCAGCTACTCTTCCTGAGGTTTATTATGGATCCCCATTTAGTTCCTGTCAAGACAGCAGTTACTCTTCCTGGGGTTTATTAAGGATCCCCATTAGTTCCTGTCAAGGCAGCAGCTACTCTTCCTGAGGTTTATTATGGATCCCCATTTAGTTCCTGTCAAGGCAGCAGCTACTCTTCCTGGGGTTTATTACGGATCCCCATTTAGTTCCTGCCAAGGCAGCAGCTACTCTTCCTGGGGTCCAGCAACATGGTTTCACAACAGATTTCACAACACATTAAGTGTTCCCTCAGGCCACTACGACCACGTGCTGGTGAGTGTGTGCTAGTGTGTCTCTTCACAGTCCCCAAATGTTGGCAAATATATTGAAAATGAAAATACAGAAATATCTCATTTACAGAAGAATTAACACCTGTCAAAACATGTTAGAATCACCTTTGGCAGCGATAACAGCTGTGAGTCATTCTGGGTAGGTCTCTAAGAACTTTCCACACCTGGATGGTGCAATATTTGCCCATTATTCTTTAAAAAAAATCTTCAAGTTCTGTCTAATTGGTTGTTGATCATTGCTCGACAACCATTTTCAGGTCCTGCCATAGATTTTCAAGCAGATTTAATAAGTCAAAACTGTAACTTGGCTACTCAGGAACATTCACTCTTGTCTTGGTAAGCATTAAACTAAGTACCTATTTTACAGTCACCAGTGGCCTCATGGTGAAATCCCTGAGCGGTTTCCTTCCTCTCTGGCAACTGAGTTAGGAAGGACGGCTGTGTCTTTGTAGTGACTGGATGTATTGATTCACCATATAAAGTGTAATTAATAACCATCATGCTCAAAGGGTTATTTAATGTCTGCTTTTTTCTTTACCCATCTACCAATAGGTGTCCTCCCTCAGCGAGGCATTGAAAAACCTCCCTAGTCTTTGAGGTTGAATCTGTGTTTGAAATTCACTGCTCGACTTGAGTGATCTTACAGATAATTGTAAATGTGGGGTACAGAGATGAGGTAGTCATTCAAAACTACTGTTAAACACTATTATTGCACTGTTACGAATCCCTTTTGGTCCAACAGTCTAGGGGGGATGGTAATGAGACCCGTAACATAACTCATGCAAATTATTATTGTGACAAAGTAAAAGTGTGAACGAAATAACCACGACAACAGAAATCTACCGTCAAACTCCAGGTTTATTTATAAACACACGGTAATGGGGGGAGCAGGAAAAGGGGCTGAGCTGGACCCAAGGAAAGAAACAATAAGTATTCAAAAACACCCCTAAGCTAGACTAGCCTACTTTAACAACAGCTAACTAACTAACCAAAAATACAGTGGGTGGTCCGCCCAGTTCTAACTAGTGTATTTAACAAAGTTCACCTACGGGTAGTGTATGCCCATGGGCGACTTGTCTTGGTTTCCCCCTTTTCCCACCAGCAACAAACAAACACCATAACCAAAAACAATACTCACAGGTGATGACAAAGTGCTATGAGGTGCTTAAACAAAAGAGAGGTTAAGACACAAAGCGAGAGTGAAACACAGAGACCTACACACATGGCATTTACAGAGAGATTGAGCTCTAGAACAAACAAATGATGGGGTTTTTAAACCATGGGGAAGGAACTGTGATAGGTTTAGGAAATATGAGGAGGTGTGTCTTCTGATTGATGATTGATTGGTGACTGATTGGGGAGTGATGATTTTCACCTGTGAGGGGAGAAGGAGAGAAAAGAAACACACACACACAGGATACACACACACACAGGATAACTGTATCCGTAACATGCACACAGAGTGAGTCCATGCAACTTATTATATGACTTGTTAAGCAAATATTTACTCCTGAACTTATTTAGGCTTGTCATAACAAAGGGGTTGAATACTTATTGATTCAAGACATTTCAGCTTTTCATGTTTTATTAATTTGTAAACATGTTGAAAAACACTTCCACTTTGACATTATGGGGTATTGTGGGTAGGCCAGTGACACAAAAACCTAAATGTAATCCATTTTAAATTCAGGCTGAAACACAACATCATGTGGGAAAAGTCCAGGGGTGTGAATACTTTCTGAAGGCCCAGTACATATACACAGACCCAGATGTGTGATCTGAAGGCTCTCTGTCTACACAGACCCAGATGTGTGTTCTGAAGGCCCAGTATATATATACAGACCCAGATGTGTGTTCTGAAGGCCCAGTATATATACACAGACCCTGATGTGTGATCTGAAGGCTCTCTGTCTACACAGACCCTGATGTGTGTTCTGAAGGCTCTCTGTCTACACAGACCCAGATGTGTGTTCTGAAGGCCCAGTACATACACACAGACCCAGATGTGTGTTCTGAAGGCCCAGTATATATACACCGACCCAGATGTGTGTTCTGAAGGCCCAGTACATATACACAGACCCAGATGTGTGTTCTGAAGGCCCAGTATATATACACAGACCCAGATGTGTGTTCTGAAGGCCCAGTATATATACACCGACCCAGATGTGTGTTCTGAAGGCCCAGTATATATACACAGACCCTGATGTGTGATCTGAAGGCTCTCTGTCTACACAGACCCAGATGTGTGTTCTGAAGGCCCAGTATATATACACAGACCCAGATGTGTGTTCTGAAGGCCCAGTACATATACACAGACCCAGATGTGTGATCTGAAGGCTCTCTGTCTACACAGACCCAGATGTGTGTTCTGAAGGCTCTCTGTCTACACAGACCCAGATGTGTGTTCTGAAGGCCCAGTATATATATACAGACCCAGATGTGTGTTCTGAAGGCCCTGTGTATATACACAGACCCAGATGTGTGTTCTGAAGGCTCTCTGTCTACACAGACCCTGATGTGTGTTCTGAAGGCTCTCTGTCTACACAGACCCAGATGTGTGTTCTGAAGGCCCAGTATATATACACAGACCCAGATGTGTGTTCTGAAGGCCCAGTATATATACACCGACCCAGATGTGTGTTCTGAAGGCCCAGTACATATACACCGACCCAGATGTGTGTTCTGAAGGCCCAGTATATATACACCGACCCAGATGTGTGTTCTGAAGGCCCAGTATATATACACCGACCCAGATGTGTGTTCTGAAGGCCCAGTATATATACACCGACCCAGATGTGTGTTCTGAAGGCCCAGTATATATACACCGACCCAGATGTGTGTTCTGAAGGCCCAGTATGAGCTGAACGTAACAGTCGTGTGAACTACTATGATTTCTCATTGCAGCCAATTCAATTGCAGTAATTCTGTTACACATTTTGTCGGTAATTCCGTTACTGATTTGGTAACAGAATTATGAATTTTAAACACTTAAGAATTCATAAAGACAGTAAAAACACGGACTTGTTACTTGTTTGAACTTTTATTATCCTCATAATGGAGAGGAATAATATATGTTACAGAGATGTTTTTTTTTGGTAACAGAATTATAAAGACACGAGGCAATGTTTCTTAGACTTACAGAAGGGCAAATCATTTCTTTGAAACAAAATATAGTTGTTGATATTAGCTGGCAGGTGTCTTTACATCAACATTAATGTAATTTTTTATTTGATTATTATAATTTTTTTTTTTACCCCTTTTTCTCCCCAATTTCGTGGTATCCAATTGTTAGTAGCTACTATCTTGTCTCATCACTACAACTCCCGTACGGGCTCGGGAGAGACGAAGGTTGAAAGTCATGCGTCCTCCGATACACAACCCAACCAAGCCGCACTGCTTCTTAACACAGCGCACATCCAACCCGGAAGCCAGCCGCACCAATATGTCGGAGGAAACACCGCGCACCTGGCCGCCTTGGTTAGCGTGCACTGCGCCCGGCCCGCCACAGGAGTCGCTGGTGCCACGATGAGACAAGAACATCCCTACCGGCAAAGACCTCCCTAACCCGGACGACAGAGCCTGGGCGCGAACCCAGAGTCTCTCTAACCACTGCGCCACCCGGGAGGCCCCCGACATTAATGTGCTTTAAGAATTTTTCTGCTAGATGTTTTCATTTGTTTGACCAGAAATTAAAGTCTGCTTACTCCTTTGCTTATTGGTTATGGAAAATGGTTGAAAAATTTATTTTCATTTGACACCCAATTTGACAATGCTCCTATAAACTTCACATGTCGGTGCTCACGGATCCGTTCACGTGGAAATGACCTCAAGTTGACCTCCTTTTTGGTCTGTCCCCTCCTGGTGTTGTCAAATACAAACACGAGTTGATTTGGCCTTCCCAGATTGAGGCTTGTTAAACTGGTTCAGTGCGACTTGAACTGCCACTCAGTACCTTCCCTTTCCCGTGGAGCAGCTCTGTATTGATCCACGTCCCTTATGTTGGATTCTGCAACCCAGCTTCTGCTCCGTCCCAATTGGCACCCTAAACCCTACACAGTGCACTACGTTTGACCAGTGCCCTATGTACCCAAGTTAACAGTATTGTAACTTAACTGTTGAACGTTTGGTCAGTAGTGTTATAACTGTTGAATGTGGGGTCAGTAGTATCATAACTGGTCTCTGTTGTCAGTGTGCTGGTCTCTGTTGTCACTGTGCTGGTCTCTGTTGTCTGTGTGCTGGTCTCTGTTGTCTGTGTGCTGGTCTCTGTTGTCTGTGTGCTGGTCTCTGTTGTCTGTGTGCTGGTCTCTGTTGTCACTGTGCTGGTCTCTGTTGTCAGTGTGCTGGTCTCTGTTGTCACTGTGCTGGTCTCTGTTGTCACTGTGCTGGTCTCTGTTGTCACTGTGCTGGTCTCTGTTGTCACTGTGCTGGTCTCTGTTGTCACTGTGCTGGTCCCTGTTGTCACTGTGCTGGTCCCTGTTGTCACTGTGCTGGTCACTGTGCTGGTCTCTGTTGTCACTGTGCTGGTCTCTGTTGTCACTGTGCTGGTCTCTGTTGTCACTGTGCTGGTCTCTGTTGTCACTGTGCTGGTCTCTGTTGTCACTGTGCTGGTCTCTGTTGTCACTGTGCTGGTCTCTGTTGTCACTGTGCTGGTCCCTGTTGTCACTGTGCTGGTCCCTGTTGTCACTGTGCTGGTCAGTGTGCTGGTCTCTGTTGCAGGTGTGCTGGTCTCTGTCAGTGTGCTGGTCAGTGTGCTGGTCCCTGTTGTCACTGTGCTGGTCACTGTTGTCACTGTGCTGGTCACTGTGCTGGTCCCTGTTGTCACTGTGCTGGTCAGTGTGCTGGTCCCTGTTGTCAGTGTGCTGGTCACTGTGCTGGTCCCTGTTGTCACTGTGCTGGTCCCTGTTGTCAGTGTGCTGGTCAGTGTGCTGGTCCCTGTTGTCACTGTGCTGGTCCCTGTTGTCAGTGTGCTGGTCTGTGTGCTGGTCCCTGTTGTCTGTGTGCTGGTCCCTGTTGTCTGTGTGCTGGTCTCTGTTGTCTGTGTGCTGGTCTCTGTTGTCAGTGTGCTGGTCTGTGTGCTGGTCCCTGTTGTCTGTGTGCTGGTCTCTGTTGTCTGTGTGCTGGTGTCTGAAGTAGATGTCGACCGATTATTCGGAATGACCGATTTTAATTAGGGCCGATTTCAAGTTTTCATAACAATGTGTATTTTTGGACGCCGATTATGGCCGATTACATTACAATCCACGAGGAGACTGGGTGGCAGGCTGACCACCTGTTACTCCACGAGGAGACTGATTGGCAGGCTGACCACCTGTTACTCCATGAGGAGACTGATTGGCAGGCTGACCACCTGTTACTCCACGAGGAGACTGATTGGCAGGCTGACCACCTGTTACTCCATGAGGAGACTGATTGGCAGGCTGACCACCTGTTACTCCACGAGGAGACTGATTGGCAGGCTGACCACCTGTTACTCCACGAGGAGACTGATTGGCAGGCTGACCACCTGTTACTCCACGAGGAGACTGATTGGCAGGCTGACCACCTGTTACTCCACGAGGAGACTGATTGGCAGGCTGACCACCTGTTACTCCACGAGAGACTGATTGGCAGGCTGACCACCTGTTACTCCACGAGGAGACTGATTGGCAGGCTGACCACCTGTTACTCCACGAGGAGACTGATTGGCAGGCTGACCACCTGTTACTCCACGAGGAGACTGATTGGCAGGCTGACCACCTGTTACTCCACGAGGAGACTGATTGGCAGGCTGACCACCTGTTACTCCACGAGGAGACTGATTGGCAGGCTGACCACCTGTTACTCCACGAGGAGACTGATTGGCAGGCTGACCACCTGTTACTCCACGAGGAGACTGATTGGCAGGCTGACCACCTGTTACTCCACGAGGAGACTGATTGGCAGGCTGACCACCTGTTACTCCACGAGGAGACTGATTGGCAGGCTGACCACCTGTTACTCCACGAGGAGACTGATTGGCAGGCTGACCACCTGTTATAAGAGTGCAGCAAAGTAAGGTGCTAGCTAGTATTAAACTTATCTTATAAAAAAATCTACCTTAACATAATCCCTAGTTAAGTACACATGGTTGATGATATTACTAGGTTAACTAACTAGTCCTGCGTTGCATATAATTGATGCGGTGCCTGTTAATTTATCATTGAATCACAGCCTATTTCGGCGAAACGGGTGATGATTTAAAAAGCACATTTGCGAAAAAAGCAGTGTCGTTGCACCAATGTGTACCGAACCATAAACATCAATGCCTTTCTTAAAATCAATACACAAGTATATATTTTTAAACCTGCATATTTAGTTAATATTGCCTGCTAACATGAATTTCTTTTAACTAGGGAAATTGTGTCACTTCTCTTGCGTTCTGTACAAACAGAGTCAGAGTATATGCAGCAGTTTGGGCCGCCTGGCTCGTTGTGAACTGTGTGACAAAGACCGTAACTAATTTGCCAGAATTGTACATAATTATGACATAACATTGAAGGTTGTGCAATGTAACAGGAATATTTAGACTTAGGGATGCCACCAGTTAGATAAAATACGGAACGGTTACATATTTCACTGAAAGAATAAACATTTTGTTTTAGAAATGATCGTTTCTGGATATGACCATATTAATGACCTATGGCTCGTATTTCTGTGTGTTTATTATGTTATGATTAAGTCTATGATTTGATAGAGCAGTCTGACTGAGTGGTGGTAGGCAGCAGCAGGCTCATAAACATTCATTCAAACAGCACTTTCGTGCATTTTCCAGCAGCTCTTGGCAATGCTAGAAGCACAGCGCTGTTTATGACTTCGAGCCTATCAACTCCCGATATTAGGCTGGCAATACTAAAGTACCTATAAGAACATCAAAGGTATATGAAATACAAAAATGGTATAGAGAGAAATAGTCCTATAAAAACTATAATAACTACAACCTAAAACCTCTTATCTGGGAATATTGAAGACTCATGTTAAAAAGGAACCACCAGCTTTCATATGTTCTCATGTTCTGAGCAAGGAACTTAAACATTAGCTTTCTTACATTTACATTTACATTACATTTAAGTCATTTACATATCACACTTTTACTTTCTTCTCCAACACTTTGTTTTTGCATTATTTAAACCAAATTGAACAAGTTATCATTATCATCATTATTTATTTGACACTAAATTGATTTTATTGATGTATTATATTAAGTTAAAATAAGTGTTCATTCACTATTGTTGTAATTGTCATTATTTTATATATATATATATATATCTCAATCGTCCGATTAATCGGTATTGGCTTTCTTTGGTCCTCCAATAATTGGTATCGGTATCGGCTTTGAAAAATCATAATCGGTCGACCTCTAGTCTGAAGGATAGCCTCGGTCTAGTTCCACAAAGCAAGACTTAGGCTAGACGGTGTTTAGTATCCATTAGATGACATGCTGTAGCTAACTGATGTTACTGAGCCTGACCATAGAGATGTATTGAGTTATGTGTGCTAGCCATTGGTTCAGTATCCACAACATGAGGTAACGACTGTAAATGTGTGAGTCATTCAGCAAGTGTTGCTGCTCTTAGGTTATATAAGAGATATCCAACACCGGCCCCCAGGTTGCTGAGACGGCAGGTGCTGAAGGACTGGGAAAGGACAGAGACAGGACAGGGAGAAGGCAGGTCGAGGACATAGACAAGACATGACAGAGAGGAGACGGGCGAGGACAGAGAGGAGACGGGCGAGGACAGAGACAGGAGAGGAGACGGGTGAGGACAGAGACAGGTGAGGACAGAGACAGGACAGAGACAGGTCAGGACAGGACAGAGACAGGTGAGGACAGAGACAGGACAGAGACAGGCGAAGACAGAGACAGGCGAGGACAGGACAGAGACAGGACAGAGACAGGCGAGGACAGAGACAGGACAGAGACAGGTGAGGACAGAGACAGGCGAGGACAGAGACAGGACAGAGACAGGTGAGGACAGAGACAGGACAGAGAGAAGGTAGGTGAGGACAGGACAGGTGAGGACAGAGAGAAAGCAGGCGAGGACAGGTGAGGACAGAGACAGGACAGAGACAGGTGAGGACAGAGAGAAGGTAGGTGAGGACATGACAGAGACAGGACAACCGTTACCCTCTTTCTGTCTCTATGTATCTCTCTCTCTCTCTCTCTCTCTCTCAATTCAAGGGGCTTTATTGGCATGGGAAACATGTGTTAACATTGCCATAGAAAGTGAGGTAGATGATATACAAAAGTGAAATAAACAATAAAAATTAACAGTAAACATTACACATACATAAGTTTCAAAACAATAAAGACATTACAAATGTCATATTATATATATATAAATATACAGTGTTGTAACAATGTACACAAGGGAAAATAAATAAGCATAAATATGGGTTGTATTTACAATGGTGTTTGTTCTTCACTGGTTTCCCTTTTCTTGTGGCAACAGGTCACAAATCTTGCTGCTGTGATGGCACACTGTATTTCACCCAGTAGATATGGGAGTTTATCAAAATTGATTTGTTTTCGGGAATTCTTTGTGGATCTGTGTAATCTGAGGAAATATGTGTCTCTAATATGGTCATACATTGGGCAGGAGGTTAGGGAAGTGCAGCTCAGTTTCCACCTCATTTTTGTAGGCAGTGAGCACATAGCCTGTCTTCTCTTGAGAGCCATGTCTGCCTACAGCGGCCTTTCTCAATAGCAAGGCTATGCTCACTAAGTCTGTACATAGTCAAAGCTCTCCTTAAATTTGGGTCAGTCACAGTGGTCAGGTATTCTGCCACTGTGTACTCTCTGTTTAGGGCCAAATAGCATTCCAGTTTGCTCTGTTTTTTTTTTGTTAATTCTTTCCAATGTGTCAAGTAATTATCTTTTTGTTTTCTCATGATTTGGTTGGGGTCTAATTGTGCTGCTGCTGTCCTGGGGCTCTGTAGGGTGTGTTTGTGTTTGTGAACAGAGCCCCAGGACCAGCTTGCTTAGAGGACTCTTCTCCAGGTTCATCTCTCTGTAGGTGATGGCTTTGTTATGGAAGGTTTGGGTCCTTCCTTTTAAGTCGTTGTAGAATTTAACGGCTCTTTTCTGGATTTTGATAATTAGTGGGTATCGGCTAATTCTGCTCTGCATGCATTATTTGGTATTTGGAGGATATTTTTGCAGAATTCTGCATGCAGTCTCAATTTGGTGTTTGTCCCATTTTGTGAAGTCTTGGTTGGTGGCGGACCCCAGACCTCACAACCATGAAGGGCATACGGCTCTATGACTCATCCAAGTAGTTTTAGCCAGATCCTAATTGGTATGTTGAATTGTATGTTCCTTTTGATGGCATAGAATGCCCTTCTTGCCTTGTCTCTCAGATCGTTCACAGCTTTTGTGGAAGTTACCTGTGGCGCTGATGTTTAGGCCGAGGTATGTATAGTTGTTTGTGTGCTCTAGGCAATGGTGTCTAGATGGAAATTGTATTTGTGGTCCTGGCGACTGGACCTTTTTTGGAACACCATTATTTTTGTCTTACTGAGATTTACTGTCAGGGCCCAGGTCTGACAGAATCTGTGCAGAAGATCCTAGGTGCTGCTGTTGAGCCTCCTTGGTTGGTCTCTCTCTCTCTCTCTCTCTCCTCTCTCTCTGTGTGTCTGTCTCACTCTTTCAAATCCTTCTCTCTCTCTCTTTCTGTTTCTCTCTGTCTGTGTCTCTCTGTGTGCCTCTCTGTCTCTCTCTGTCTTTCTGTGTGTCTCTCTCATATCCTTCTCTGTCTCTCTCATATCCTTCTCTCTGTCTCTGTCTCTCCCCCCCAGGCCGTCAACCCTGCTTTCAGCCAGAGGAAGAGGTGAAGGGAGAGGGTTTCACTATCTCCCCATTCCTTCCCTCTATCCCTCCCACTAGCCTACGTTGTGTTTATATGCATAGTATTTGAAATCGCTTAATCCTTCAAGTCACTGATGTCTGTTTCTCAACGGTTCTGGGTCTGTATAAGGGTGACTGATTAATTTTTCAAGGCCGACACCAAATAATTGGAGGAGGAACAAAAAAAAGCTGATACCGATTAATTGGCCGAATTATTATTATTATTATTATTATTATTATTATTATTATTATTATTATTTATTTTTTTCCTCCAAATGTAAAAAAAAAAAATTAAAATATTTTATACATTTTTAACATTTATTATTTTTAAATATTTTTTAAAATGTATTATTTAAAAAATATTTTTTATATTTTTTTATATATTTGTAATAGCAGTAAATTACAACAATATTGAATGAACAATGAACACTTTATTTTAATAATATAATACATAAATCTATTTAGTCTCAAATAAATAATGAAACCTGTTCAATTTGGTTTAAGTAATGCAAAAACAAAGTGTTGGAGAAG
>NW_027014604.1:0-13191 GCF_036934945.1 Oncorhynchus masou masou | reverse complement strand
ACGTAGCATACAGACAGAGCAACATAGTACAAGCAAGGCGTAGCATACAGACAGAGCAACATAGTACAAGCAAGACGTAGCATACAGACAGAGCAACATAGGACAAGCAAGATGTAGCATACAGACAGAGCAACATAGAACAAAAACCAGCAAGACAAAATTCATAAAAGCAACAAAGTGTTTCCACACCTCACAAGCTACAGACAACAGACAACATGGAAAGCAGCAACACAGCTAGGGATTATGTTCACAAATCTGATTGAACGTTTAGCCATGTATTCATACATTTTGTGAAAGTGTGATAGGTGGTGCAGTTATGTGTGTCTGATGGCAGTGTACTCCAGACATGGGAAGCTCTCACAGAGAAAACGGATTTACTAAAGGTGCTTTTCCTTAAGGGAACTATACAGTCACCTCTCATGGCGGACCTTGTGGATCTGCTGCCATTTGTTTGGGTTTTCTGTTTAACAAAAATACTGAGTGGAGGGGGAGCCAGGCCATTTAGGATCTTGAATACAAGACATGTGTCGGTGTATTGCAGAAGATTTTCCCAACTCAGGAGCTCATGCTTTCTGAGGATGTAACAGTGATGATGGCTATTGGGCTTCCTATCAAGCACTTTGAGAGCCTGTTTGTAGACAGACTGAATAGGTTTTAATGTTGTACAGCAAGCTTGGGCCCAACTAGTCAAGCAGTATGTTAGGGGAGTATCATAGATTTAGTACAGTTTTTGCTACCTCTGTAGTCAAACAATTTCGTATAAATTGGAAATTAGCTAGGTTGGATATGGTTATCTGAATGACCTTTTTCACATGCTTTTTAAAAGAGAGTTGGAATCAAGTATGGCCAAGGTACTTAGTTAGTGTGTGTGTGTGCTTAGCATGGCAAAGTCAAAGAAAGAATGATCAACTACTATAGATATTTAGAAGATAGGAAGATAGAAGAAATTACTGCTAATACTTTACAGTCAGGCTATTTAAAAAACAACAACATTTCAATAAACCTAATTATAATATAACACAATACATATTGCAAAAATGTACCTTAGTACGCTAATGACAGAATGTGCAATATGTATTATGTATGTGGCTACATGAGAAGTGTACAATGTTTATGACAGGGGTGCAATGTACGTATTATGTTGGGCTTGTCATGACCAGTGTCTATTTTCTATACAGCAGTTACCGTGTGTCTGAGACACTTTCCCCTCCGGGACACTAAAGTTCATCTATCCTAATGAATATGTCAGTTACTTCCTGTTGTATGCATTGTTCTGGATTAGTAACATCCTAAAGTGGTACGACCTCAGCATTCAAAAACCTCTTTCTATATTTACAACCTGTTTCCAGTGAAAAGAGATGAAATTGAATTTAACAAGGACAATCTTGTCCAGCAGTGAGACTAAGCTGTATTTCAGAATAGGATAATACCTGATCATCACTGAGTGTGTTGTGTTCTCAGTGGAAACCTGTCAACACCAATAAACACTGTAGTTAATGGCTCAAACTGTCTCAAAGTTACAACAGCAGCATTCCTCCTGCAGACACACACACACACACACACACACACACACACACACACACACACACACAGAGCTCTATCAGTAATGAGACACTTCATCCACCAGATGTCAGTGTTCTATCTATAAAACTAGGGCTGTTGCACCAACAGTGACAGAAGTTGTGGCCCCAATAGTGAGATGTGTAACTCGATAATCATGGAGACATGTGGAGAATCGCTCTGCAGGCCTTCTGGCTGTGACACACCCTCCTCCACATCTACTCTTCTGCCCATGTCTCCACATTCCCTGGCACACACACCACAACTCCAAACACAACAAACACAAGCTCCAAGCCCACCATGGGGCTGGAACATACCCCTCCTGTCCCCCATCCCCCTTTAGGCAGCAGTTGACAGAGAGAGGCTGTCTTTACTAACAGGATGATATGGATCACATATCTATCAAGGCTGTTGTGCTGCCAAACAACCCACACATACAATCCTATATTGGATTTAAAGGAGAAATCCTTTGGTGTGGTTATGTGTCCCATACCAATACCATACACCATTTAGCAGACACTTCTATCCTCTTACAGTCTGTGCATACATGTTTCATATGGAGTACGTCCCCACGGGAATCAAACCCACAACCCTTGGCCTTGCAAGTACCATACACTGCAACTATGTCACACAGGAGGGTAACAGAGAACTCTGTAAAGTCTGGCGCTGGTCCTCGGGTCATTAAGAGCCAGCAAATACAGCTGAGGTCTATTAACCTCTCACTGTATCCCTGGGTTACATTACCATCTCAGGTGGCTCTATGTACCAGTGGGTACTGACCATGACCCTGACCATCCCACCCCCAACCCCTCCCTTTAACCCACAGTATCCCACCCCAACCCTCCCCAACCCTCCCTCTAACCTATCCTGACCCTGACCATCCCACCCCAACCCTCCCTCTAATCCCTGACCTGACAAGCATCCCCATCCCATCCCACCCCATCCCATCCCACTGACCCCAACCCCTCCCTGACCTGACCACCCCAACCCTCCCTCTAACCTACTGACCTGACCACCCCAACCCTCCCTCTAACCTACTGACCTGACCAACCCTCCCTCTAATCTACTGACCTGACCATCCCAACCCTCCCTCTCACCAACTGACCTGACCACCCCACCCCAACCCTCCCTCTAACCCACTGACTGACCATCCCTCCCTCTAATCTACTGACCTGACCACCCCACCCCAACCCTCCCTCTAACCCACTGACCTGACCTGACCTGACCATCCCTCCCTCTAATCTACTGACCTGACCACCCCCACCCCCAACCCCTCCTCTAACCCTGACCTGACCTGACCTGACCATCCCTCATCTAATCCATCCCAAATCCCTAACCCCCACCCCCAACCCTCCCTCTAACCCACTGACCTGACCTGACCTACTCTACTGACCTGACCATCCTAACTCTCCTCCAACCTACTGACCTGACCATCCCAACCCTCCCTCTAACCAACTGACCATCCCACCCCAACCCTCCCTCTAATCTACTGACCTGACCATCCCAACCCTCCCTCTAATCTACTGACCATCCCAACCCTCCCTCTAACCTACTGACCTGACCATCCCAACCCTCCCTCTAACCTACTGACCTGATCCCACCATCTAACCCAACCCTCCCCCTCCCTCCAACCTACTGACCTGACCTGACCATCCCAACTAACCTACTGACCTGACCATGACCATCCCCTAACCCTCCCTCTCAACCTACTGACCCTGACCATCCCAACCCTCCCTCTAACCTACTGACCTGACCATCCCAACCCTCCCTCTAACCTACTGACCTGACCATCCCAACCCTCCCTCTAACCCACTGACCTGACCTGACCATCCCACCCCAACCCTCACTCTATCCCAAAGGGTGAGGCGATGGCGTACTGATCTGAAGTCAGTTTTGCTTCAACGTGTCACTGATGTTTGGTGACACATTGAAAGTACAGTGAGCTGATCCTAGAACAGAAAACATTAGTCAAATACCACTTTGATCCCGAGGCTTAAAAAATGGTCAATGGGAGTGTACTGTACAGTGCATTCAAAAGGTATTCAGACACCCTTCCCTTTTTCCACATGTTGTTATGTTACAGCCGTATTCAAAATTCAGAATGACAAAGAGAAAACAGGTTTTTAGAAAAAAACTGAAATATCTTATTTAAACAAGTATTCAGACCCTTTGCTATAAGACTCAGGTGTATCCTGCTTCATTTGATAGTCCTTGAGATGTTTTAACAACTTGATTGGAGTCCACCTGTGGTCAATTCAATTGATTGGACATTTGGAAAGGCACACACTTGTCTATATAAGTTCCCAGTTGAAAGTGCATGTCAGAGCAAAAACCAAGCCAAAACATTTATGCAGCTTTGAAGGTCCCCAAAGAACACAGTGGCCTCCATCATTCTTAAATGGAAGAAGTTTGGAACCACCAAGACTCTTCCTAGAGCTGTCCGCCCAGACAAACTGAGCAATCAGGGGAGAAGGGTATTCGTCAGGAAGGTGACCAAGAACCTGTATGTCAGAAGGTGAATCTGGATGTCAGAAGGTGAATTCACCAATTTGTAAGTCGCTCTGGATAAGAGCGTCTGCTAAATGACTTAAATGTAATGTAAATGTAAGAACCTGATGGTCACTCTGACAGAGCTCCATCGTTCCTCTGTGGAGATGGGAGAACCTTCTCTGCAGCACTCCACCAATCATGCCTTTATGGTAGAGTGGCCAGACGGAAGCCACTCTTCAGTATAGATGACAGCCTGCTTGGAGTTTGCCAAAAGCACCTAAAGGACTCTCAGACCACTAGAAACAACATTCTCTGGCTGATGAAACCAAGATTGAACTCTTTGGCCTGCCAAGCATCACATCTGGAGGAAACCTGGCACGATCCCTACAGTGAAGCATGGTGGTGGAAGCATCTTGCTGTGCGGATGTTTTTCAGCGGCGGGGACTGTGAGATTAATCAGGATCGAGGCAAAAATGTCTAAAAACCTGTTTTTGCTTTGTCATGATGGGGTATTGTGTGTGGGGGAAAAAATATTTTGATACATTTTAGAATAAGGTTGTAACATAACAAAATGTGTGAAAAGTCAAGGGGTCTGAATACTTTCTGAATGCACGTGTTGTGTTTTACTCTGTACTGTAGAGTTTTATAGATTGCCAGTTGGTGTGAATGTTATAATGTTATAGACAGCCTCAAGAATCTGGGACACGTGTCTGTCTATAGGAAATGTTTAGAACAGTAACAAACGTCAAGCCATACTAGGTTTCTAGGTTTCTATTCTCTCTCTCTCTCTCTCTCTCTCTCTCGGCATGGGAAATGTATGTTTACATTGCCAAAGCAAGTGAAATAGATAAACAAAAAGTGAAATAAACAATAACAAATGTACAGTAAATATTACACTTACAAAAGAATAAGGACATTTCATAATGTCATATTATATATATATATATATATATATATATATATATATATATATATATATATATACACACACAGTGTTGTAATGATGTGCAAGTAGTTAAAGTACGAAAGGGAAAATAAACATAAACATAAATATTTTTCTCTCTCTCTGTCTCGCTCTCAGTCTCTCTCTCTCTCCGTCTCTCTCTCTTTCTGATCACACCTCACACACAACGCTGTCTATGTACTCTGGACTCCACTCGTTGGTTACCGTGGTGCTACAGAACTCTGTTTACATGACAACCCATATTAATCAGGTCTACAGTACCTGTCTGAGGCTGCTGCTGCAGAGAGGGGGAGGGAGAATGGAGGGAGGAAGAGGAAGAGGGAAGACATAGGTGTGCCAGTTCTCTACCACAATGTAAACACATGGTTCCCATGCCAATAAAGCCATTTGAATTTAATTGAGAAAAGAGAGAGAGAGAGAGAGAGAGAGAAATCCCAAACATGGTTTTGATAGGAAAATAATAGGGGTGAGAGTTCATCCTGTAGTGAGAGAGAGAGAGAGCAAGATGATATATGCATAGGAAACAAAAGAGAGAGGAAATCCCAAACATGGTTTTGATAGGAAAATAATAGGGTGAGAGTTCATCCTGTAGTGAGCTTGTGAGTTGTAGCCCAGCATTACTATGACTAATGGCATCAGCAGCTTTTAGAAACAGAACCAGACCAGTCTACTCCCTACACTACAGAATAGAACCAGACCAGTCTACTCCCTACAGTACAGAATTGAACTAGACCAGTCTACTCCCTACAGTACAGAATAGAACCAGACCAGTCAGAATTGAACCAGACCACTCCCTACAGTACAGAATAGAACCAGACCAGTCTACTCCCTACAGTACAGTCTACTCCCTAATACAAGAAAGAACCAGACCAGTCTACTCCCTACAGTACAGAATACAGAATAGAACCAGACCAGTCTACTCCCTACAGTACAGAATAGAACCAGACCAGTCTACTCCCTACAGTACAGAATAGAACCAGACCAGTCTACTCCCTACAGTACAGAATAGAACCAGACCAGTCTACTCCCTACAGTACAGAATAGAACCAGACCAGTCTACTCCCTACAGTACAGAATTGAACCAGACCAGTCTACTCCTACAGTACAGAATAGAACCAGACCAGTCTACTCCCTACAGTACAGAATAGAACCAGAACCAGACCTTACTCCCTACAGTACAGAATAGAACCAGACCAGTCTACTCCCTACAGTACAGAATAGAACCAGACCAGTCTACTCCTTACAGTTACAGAATAGAACCAGACCAGTCTACTTCCTATACAGTAATAACAGAATAGAACCAGACCAGTCTACTCGCTTACTGTACAGAATAGAACCAGACCAGTCTACTCCCATAGTACAGAATAGAACCAGACCAGTCTACCCTGACAGTACAGAATAGAACCAGACCAGTCTACTCCTACAGTACAGAATAGGAACTTTGATTATTGAGCTTATGTGTGGAGTGGAATACAGAGTAAAATAGGCCACTACAATTATAGGAATGTGCAGGACCTGACTAGCTAGCCACGCCTGTGGGTTTAATATGGAACATTCACTCACACAAACAGGCACAAGCACACACACACACATATACATACAGCTGTGGTCACAGCTGTCCTTAAGCAAAATGCATAGCAAGAGGTTAGGCTTACAAAGGAAACCTTAATCACAAACACCTGTTGGAAAGAGGTGCCCTCATACAGCGTACAGTCACACAAAGCTTGGTAGTGGGTACTGGGTGCATGGTATTATGGTGGGTGTGCGTGTGTGTGTGTGTGTGCGTGTGTGTGTATGTGTGTGTGTGTGTCTAGTTTGCCCCCTCACACATGGAGATGGAATGACTCAATAAATAGACAGAGCAGCTGTCCTCCATCAGGAATCGATCTTTCTTTTCTTTTCTTTTCTTTCTTTCTTCTATCTCTATCTCCTTTCGTCATCCTCCATCTATCTCTTCAATAATACTATCTGTATCATGTTAACAAACTAGCATTATAATCACAAACCCCAATCAGCTTCACAGCAGCTACACAGCCATGTCTCCATGGTAACCCAGGCAAAACACCAGACACAGAGTACAAGGAAGTATCTCTGACCAGTTTCCATCCAATAACACAAGCCGAAATCTGCCTCGGCAGAGATACTGTAGAATAGACAGATACTCAGCAACAGACCAGTGTGTCAGTCTGTCCCCTTTAAAAACACCACAGACCCCAGAGTTGCCCCTACTACCGCTCTGAGCTTCTCTTATTACACACGATCCATCATCATTGAAAGAAATGGGCAAAGCCAGTGCAATGGAAAACAACCGTTTTACCACAGTTCCTCCACAGAGGAGAGTGCCTGAAACTCAACATCACCACCTTGTGGTGATCCACTTTTGGATGATGTCCAGTCCAACCCAAACAGCATTAATGTTATATTTAAGCAGCAAACCAAAGAGCATATTCCAAGAAGTTATGCACTGCAACAACAGAGTTCATATTGTTGTGTGTTCTGTATGGATACTGTAGTAAGATGATATAGCAGGCTGTTTCTCTCTATTGAGAGGGAAGCGACTGGGAGAGGTTAAGGGAGAGGTTAAGGGAGAGGTTAAGGGAGAGCTTTTTTAATTAAAGTTTTTTACATATTTTTATTTATTTAACTAGGAAAGTCAGTTAAGAACACATTCTTATTTACAATGACAGCCTAGGAACAGTGTGTTAACTGCCTTGTTCAGGGGAAGAACACCACATTTTTGCCTCGTCACCCTGGGGATTTGATCGAGAAACCTTTCAGTTACTGGCCCAACACTCTAACCACTAGGCTATCTGCCGCCCCAAGGTTAAGGGATGGCTGGGAGCTATTCACTAGAGGTTAGGGGTTGGCTGGAGGCTGTTCAGTAGAGGTTGGGGGATGGCTGGAGGCTGTTCAGTAGAGGTTAGGGGATGGCTGGAGGTGTTCAGTGGAGGTTAGGGGATGGCTGGAGGCTGTTCAGTAGAGGTTAGGGGATGGCTGGAGGCTAGTGGCTGAGGCAGTAAAGGTTAGGGGATGGCTGGAGGCTGTTCAGTAGAGGTTAGGGGATGGCTGGAGGCTGTTCAGTAGAGGTTAGGGGATGGCTGGAGGCTGTTCAGTGGAGGTTAGGGGATGGCTGGAGGCTGTTCAGTAGAGGTTAGGGGATGGCTGGAGGCTGTTCAGTGGAGGTTAGGGGATGGCTGGAGGCTGTTCAGTAGAGGTTAGGGGATGGCTGGAGGCTGTTCAGTAGAGGTTAGGGGATGGCTGGAGGTTGTTCAGTAGAGGTTAGGGGATGGTTTCACTATGTTAGTCGTGTGTCTTAGAAAGGTCTCAGTCAGGTCACTGTGTGAGTGTCACAGTTATTAACTGTTCATCAGCTGTTATCATCGTGCTGAATACAGCATCTGCTGTACATGTCCCTCTATAGTGATAGTTATCAGTTGTTATCATCATGCTGAATACAGCATCTGCTGTACATGTCCCTCTATAGTGACAGTTATCAGTTGTTATCATCATGCTGAATACAGCATCTGCTGTACATGTCCCTCTATAGTGACAGTTATCAGTTGTTATCATCGTGCTGAATACAGCATCTGCTGTACATGTCCCTCTATAGTGATAGTTATCAGTTGTTATCATCATGCTGAATACAGCATCTGCTGTACATTTCCCTCTATAGTGACAGTTATCAGTTGTTATCATCATGCTGAATACAGCATCTGCTGTACATCCCTCTATTTATTTATTTTTATTTGTATTTTTTTACCTTTATTTAACTAGGCAAGTCAGTTAAGAACAAATTCTTACTGTCAATGAGGGTCTAGGAACAGTGGGTTAACTGCCTGTTCAGGGACAGAACTTGCAACCTTTCGGTTACTAGTCCAACGCTCTAACCACTAAGCTACCCTGCCGCCCCGCTATAGTGACAGTTATCAGCTGTTTAAGACTAAGTATATGTTTTTCTCCTAGAAAAATGACAAATCACTCCTACAAACAAAGGAAGCAAACTTTAAAGTGTGTCATATTCCACTGTATTCAGGCCGGGCAACAAGTACATTTACACAGTGGTTTGATAAGATACTATCATTCAGCATAGTATACAGTCATTTGAGATTGAAGGTGCATGGTTGTGATCCCTGATGTGTGCGGTCAAAACACAGTGTGAGCAGTCAGTGGATGGTCAGATATCGTGTACACATACACATGATCACACGCACACATGCATGAACACACACAAACACACACACACTCCTGCAGAAGCCATTACAGCTCCCTGAAGGAAGCACCTGGAAACGGGGGCCTGTTGGTGATCTCACCTCTGGTCCAGGCTTCATCCCAAATGGCACCGTATTCCCTATATAGTGCACTACTTTTGACCAGGGCCCATAGGGCACTATATAGGGAATAGGGTGCCATTTGGGAGGCAGACCCAGACTTTAAACAGTAGGTGCTACAGGACAAGGAAGGGCACTTGTGTTGTCTGCCCCCCATTCTCTGTTTTCTACTCCAGTATTTTTTACAGAGTTTACATCTGTTGTAAAAGTTTTCACAATACTCCACAAACACTCATAAAAGCACCATTAAGGGACGGTGTTTCTTCACTGATCATTTTAACATACACACACATCCACATACACACATTCACAGACAAACTGAAGCCTAATGTGTTCTCTATGGACACTGATGACAGATGCACTTTATGAGGAAAATCACATCAACTTCAGGAACTAGAACAAAGTGAGAATAGTGTGGAAAAACCATCCCCCTGCCAATAGAGAGTATCTCTACCCACACTGACGGTCGGTCGCCACCGGAGCCACGGGGGACAGAAGTAGTACTGTTCAAACATCACTTTTCCTGTTTTCACACCACAGACGAACATGAGAGGAGGACCACGGACCTACAGATGAAATTACCTTCATAGCTAGCTTTAACACATTTACGTTGATGTAGAACACTGAAAGTTGATTCGTGTGCACTGTCCCTGTCAAGATAATTCAATGAAACAACAGATAACTGAGTAAGTAAGTCACCCAGAGAAAGAGAAAGAATCAAGGAGCCGCACAGCTCTGTCCCACTGTCCTGGCTGTCACCCAGATTAGATGACTCTGTGCCGGTCAGTCTCACACACGAAACCCTAGCTACTGTAACTCATTGACCAGACAGCCAGAGAGAAAGAGAGAGACAGAAAGACAAAGAGACAGACAGACACATGGCAAAGGACAGGTCCTAACACCCTCTACGCTGTATCTGCAAACTGCAGCTAAGCTACAGCTTTAAAACCAGAAAATACAGAGGGGAAAAGACCCAGACTCTGGGTGTTTCAATAGATAGTTCGATGAAGAGCTGAAAAGTACTATTCTCCTGTGAGGAGAGTCCAGTTTGGCTGAGTTCCTGTGTCATACCTGAGAATTTGTCCCCTCCATATCCAGATCACTCCCTCCACAGCCTCGTGAAGTGTCTGCTTTCTTCTCTCTCCTTCTGGACTTCCCCTTTCTCTCCCCCTTGCTCGCTCGCTCCTCTCTTCCTCTCTTTTTCCTCTCTCCAGTCTTTCCCTCCCTCCCTCCTCCCTCTCTTCCTCTCTCTCTATCTCTCCCTCTCTCCTCTCTCTCTCTCTCTCTCTCTCTCTCTCCACTGTTAGATTTTTCAGTCTGTTCTGCTAATGAATGCATCCAGAATTACGCCATGCCCATGTGCTGATCATATGGAGCTCTTGTTATTCTTTCTTTTCATTCCCACCCTCCATTCCCTCTCCTCTTCTCTCTCCCTGTCTCACTCTCTCTCCCCCTCTCTCTCTCACTCTATTTCTCTGTTTCTTTCTTTCTTTCCTTCTTTCTCTGCCTTGCCATAAGACTGTAGCATTGTCTCAGAAACCCTGAAGGACCATGTGATGTGAGCTCCTTAGATTTAGTTTAAAATAACCCTCTCCTCTCCATGGCCCCAATAACCAACTGTCTGATAGACCCGTCTGTACAGCAACAGAGACCATAGAGTCTTGGCATGTCTATCTATGCAGAGATACGATTTGGGTTTTATAAACTGGATGGTTCCAGCCCTGAATGCTGATTGGCTGACAGCCGTGGTATATTATACCATATACCACAGGTACGACAAAACGTTTATTTTTACTGCTTTAATTAAGTTGGTAACCAGTTCATAATAGCAATAAAGGCACCTCAGGTCTGGTACATGGCCAATATACCACGGCTAAGGTTTGTATCCAGGCATTCCGTGTTTGCGTTTTGCCTAATAGCAGCTCTTGGCCTTGCTCTATTGGCCATATACCACACCCCTCAAGTATTATTGATTAAGTATGCTGTATCACTACTATACAATGGAAAAACTATAAAAAACAGAAGCCCCGGAAGTCTCTCCCTCCCTCCCTCCCCTCCCCCCACCCCTCCCTCCCTCCCTCTCTCTCTCTCCCTCCCCCCTCCCTCCCTCCCTCCCTCCCTCTCTCCCTCCCTCCCTCCCTCCCTCCCTCCCTCCATCTGTAAAAGGTGCTTGACATCCATCCACCTCTTTGTTCAGGAAACACAGGTGAACCCTAACCTTTGGCACGTCCCTCACACTTGCTTGGGGGTCATTTGGCGTGTGGGTGTGTGTGAGAGGTAGAGATCAAACACAGCCAGGCGTTAAAAAAGCAGCTATCAGGCTGCAGTGTTGCACAATGCAACCCTCACCTTCCTAAAGCAACCAGGAGTGTGTGTGTGGGGGCAGTCAGGGTCACTTCAGCCAGGGCTGTCTAAAACATTGCGCAACAGGAGAGGACAGTGGACCAGAGTTTGGGTCTAAGTGCCTATCAAAACACAATAGTAATCTGAATCACAGATCAACTAGCAGCTTCACAATGAATGGCTGATATAGTTACTGAACTACATGATCTAGATCACAGGCTGTCCCAAATTGCACCTTGTTTCCTATGTACTAGTGCCCTACTTTTGACCAGGGCCCATAGGTAAAAAGGTGCCATTTGGGACACAAGCTCAGTGAACATAATGGAGTGAGCCATGCTAGTAACACAGTGTGACTGCTTCCTCCCCTATAGAGATCAGTCTCATGACTACTAACTGAAGACAATCACCCAGAGGGCATGGCCATGGACAATACAGCCACTGTCAGAGACACTATTCAAACACTACAGATAGACTTCTACCAGTCCTGTGTGTGTGTGCATTGGTGTGTTTTTGGTTTTACTATCCTTGTGGGGACCAGAAGACCTCACAAGGTTAAACAAGGACATTTTGCCGCTTCCCTCAAGGAAAAAGCTATTTTAGGCTTAGGGGTTAGGTTTAGGGTTAGGGTTACAATTAGGGTTAGGTTAGGGGTTAATAAGGATGTGAATCTGTGGAGGAGGAGGAGAGGAGCCTGTGAGATGGGTCTCTGTGTGTGTGTGTGTGTGTGTGTGTGTGTGTGTGTGTGTGTGTGTGTGTGTGTGTGTGTGTGTGTGTGTGTGTGTGTGTGTGTGTGTGTGTGTGTGTGTGTGTGTGTGTGTGTGTGTGTGTGTGTGTGTGTGCCTGCACATGTGTGTATTCTTAAGGTTACTGTAAAACAGCACTCTCCTCCTAAGGCCCATCTACCTCCTGTCTGCTCATAACTCCGCCCCACCAGGAGAGGCTTTGTGTGGGACATCTCAACCCACCCAGCCCCTCCCTCACATCCGGGCACAGGGCACACACCCCTGCCAGCCTCCATAGTCTCCGCCACCCCACCCTGCTCCCATGCTCTGACACACACCCCCTGCCAGCCTCCATAGTCTCCCCCACCCCACCCTGCTCCCATGCTCTGACACACACCCCCTGCCAGCCTCCATAGTCTCCCCACCACCCTGCTCCATGTGACACACCTGGCCTCCATGTCCCCCCACCCTGCCCTCTCGACACACACCCCCTGCCAGCCTCCATAGTCTCCCCCACCCCACCCTGCTCCCATGCTCTGACACACACCCCCTGCCAGCCTCCATAGTCTCCCCCACCCCACCCTGCTCCCATGCTCTGACACACACCCCCTGCCAGCCTCCATAGTCTCCCCCACCCCACCCTGCTCCCATGCTCTGACACACACCCCCTGCCAGCCTCCATAGTCTCCCCCACCCCCACCCTGCTCCCATGCTCTGACACACACCCCCTGCCAGCCTCCATAGTCTCCCCCACCCCACCCTGCTCCCATGCTCTGACACACAC
>NW_027014603.1:0-7500 GCF_036934945.1 Oncorhynchus masou masou | reverse complement strand
CGATGTCAGTCAATAAAACACACAGCTCTGTTTGAACAGCGATGTCAGTCAATAAAACACACAGCTCTGTTTAGACAGCGATGTCAGTCAAATAAAACACACAGCTTTGTTTAGACAGTGATGTCAGTCAATAAAACACACAGCTCTGTTTAGACAGCGATGTCAGTAAATAAAACACACAGCTTTGAACTCAGTGAATGTCGGTCTCTCTGTCTCTTCCTTTCCTTCCCTCCCTCTCTCTTACTGCTACCTCCTCTCTCCCTTCCTCCCTCTCCCTCCATCCTTCCCTCCCTCTCTCTTACTGCTACCTCCTCTCTCCTTCCTCCCTCTCCCTCCCATCCTTCCCTCCCTCTCTCTTACTGCTACCTCCTCTCTCCCTTCTCCTCTCCCTCCATCCTTCCCTCCCTCTCTCTTACTGCTACCTCCTCTCTCCCTTCCTCCCTCTCCCTCATCCTTCCCTCCCTCTCTCTTACTACTACCTCCTCTCTCCCTTCCTCCCTCTCCTCCATCCCTTCCCTCCCTCTCTCTTACTGCTACCTCCTCTCTCCCTTCCTTCCTCCCTCTCCCTCCATCCTTCCCTCCTCTCTCTTACTTCCCTACCCCTCTCTCCTTCCTCCTCTCTCCCTCCATCCTTCCCTCCCTCTCTCTTACTGCTACCTCATCTCTCCCTTCCTCCTCTCCCTCCATCCTTCCCTCCCTCTCTCCCTTCCTCCCTCTCCCTCCATCCTTCCCTCCCTCTCTCTTACTGCTACCTCCTCTCTCCCCTTCCTCCTCTCTCCCTCCATCCTTCCCTCCCCTCTCTCTTACTGCTACCCTCTCTCTCCCTTCCTCCCTCTCCCTCCATCCTTCCCTCCCTCTCTCCCTTCCTCCCTCTCCCTCCATCCTTCCCTCCCTCTCTCCCTTCCTCCCTCTCCCTCCATCCTTCCTTCCCTCCCTCTCTCTCTACAGGTTTACTATCTGCCATAAAACTGAGGTTGTGAAGAACACGTTGAACCCAGTGTGGCAGTCATTCACCATTCCAGTCAGAGCGCTCTGCAATGGGGACTTTGACAGGTATGAACTCACCTCTCGTCTTTCTCACCCCGTCTTTCACTCTCTCTCACACTCGCCCCCTCCCCCTTGCTCTTTTTTTCTCCCCTCCCTCCCTCTCTTTTTCTCTCTCTCTTTCTCTCTCTCTCTCTCGCCCTTTCTTTCTCTCCCCCTCTCTCTCTCTCCTCTCTCTCTCTCTCTCTCTCTCTCTCTCTCTCTCTTTTCAGACAAGGTAGATTTGCTCCTTCTGTGACAAATTACCCCACTCGAAGTCTGCAAAAATAAGCCCAAATATCATCCAGGCTGAATCCCCATGTCTAGAAATCTTAAATATTAAGGGTGCTAGAGGTGTGGATAAGCAGTTGAGGTCACTGAGTGTCAGCCGAACAATCACACATCAGCCATAGTGAGGTCATCACCCTGTCAGAACCACCAGACACAGGGGATTGAGACGTTTCAGGCTGTGATTTGTAGATAGGAGGTCTGACACAACAGAACTGACAGACTAATGAATTAATGTAGCGTGTAGATACCCCTTGTCCTCTAATGGCCAGTCTCATCCGGGCGGTGGCGGTCAGATCTCATCAAGGCAGTCAGGCAGGCGGTCAGTTGGTTAGTCAGTCAGTCAGTTAGTCAGTTAGTCAGTCCGGTCAGTTGATCGGTCAGGCGGTCAGTTGGTTGGTCAGTCCGGTCAGTTGAATTGAGTGTAGTCAGTTGGTTGGTCGGTTAGTCCAGTCCAGTCAGTTAGTTAGTCAGTCGGTCAGTCAGTTAGTCAGTCAGTCAGTCAGTCAGTTAGTCAGTCAGTCAGTTAGTCAGTCAGTAAGTCAGTTAGTCAGTCAGTCAGTCAGTCAGTCAGTCAGGCAGTTAGTTAGTCAGTCAGGCAGTCAGTTAGTTTATCAGTCAGTTAGTCTATCAGTCAGTCAGTCATTCAGTCAGTCTATCAGTCTGTCAATTAGACTGTCAGTCAGTCAGTCAGGTGGTCTATCAGTCAGTCAGTCAGTTGGTCTATCAGTCAGGCAGGCAGTCAGGCAGTTGGTCTATCAGTTAGTCAGTTAGTCTGTCAGTCAGTCAGTCAGTTAGTCAGTCAGTCAGTCAGTCAGTCAGTTCGCCTGTCAGTCAGTCTATCAGTCAGTCAGTCAGTCAGTCAGTCAGTCAGTTAGTCAGTCAGTCAGTAGTCAGTCTAGTCAGTTAGTCAGTCAGTCAGTCAGTCAGGTCAGTTAGTTAGTCAGTCAGTCAGTCGTAGTTTATCAGTCAGTTAGTCTATCAGTCAGTCAGTCATTCAGTCAGTCTATCAGTCTGTCAATTAGTCTGTCAGTCAGTCAGTCAGGTGGTCATCAGTCAGTCAGTCAGTTGGTCTATCAGTCAGGCAGGCAGTCAGGCAGTTGGTCTATCAGTTAGTCAGTTAGTCTATCAGTCAGTCAGTCAGTCAGTCAGTCTGTCAGTCAGTCAGTCAGTTAGTCAGTCAGTTAGTCATCGTCCGTCAGTCAGTCTATCAGTCAGTCAGTCAGTCAGTCAGTCAGTTGTCAGTCAGTCGTCAGTCAGTCAGTCAGTCTATCAGTCAGGCAGTCAGGCAGTCAGTCCAGGTCAGTCAGTCAGTCGGTCAGTCGGTCTATCAGTCAGTCAGTCAGTTAGTCTGTCCAGTCAGTCAGTCAGTCAGTCAGTCAGTCTGTCAGTCAGTCAGTCAGTTGGTCTGTCAGTCCAGTCAGTTCGTCTGTCAGTCAGTTAGTCCTGTCCAGTCAGCCAGTCAGTCAGTCAGCCAGTCAGTCAGTCAGTCAGTCGTCAGTTGGTCAGTTGGTCTGCGGTCGTCAGCAGTCAGTCTAGTCAGGCAGTCAGTCTCAGTCATCAGTCAGGCTATCAGTCAGTTAGTCTATCAGTCAGTCAGTTAGTCTGTCAGTCAGTTAGTCTGTCAGTCAGTCAGTCAGTCAGTCAGTCAGTCAGTCTATCAGTCAGGCAGTCAGTTAGTCTATCAGTCAGTCAGTCAGTCAGTCAGTCAGTTAGTCTGTCAGTCAGTCAGTTAGTCTGTCAGTCAGTTAGTCTGTCAGTCAGTCAGTCAGTCAGTTAGTCTGTCAGTCAGTCAGTCAGTCAGTCTATCAGTCCGGTCAGTCAGTCAGTCAGTTGGTCAGTCAGTCAGTCAGTTCGGTCAGGTCAGTTAGTCTGTCAGTCGATCCAGTTAGTCTGTCAGTTAGTCTGTCAGTTAGTCACAATAGAATAAGTCAGTTAGTCTGTCTGATCCAGTCAGTCAGTCCATTCAGTTAGTCTGTCAGTCAGTCAGTTAGTCTGTCAGTCCAGTTAGTCTGTCAGTTAGTCTGTCAGTCAGTCAGTTAGTCTGTCAGTCAGTTAGTCTGTCAGTCAGTCAGTGAGTCAGTTGATGTCGGTCAGTCCAGTTGGTCTGTCAGTCGAGGTTAGTCTGTCCAGTTAGTCTGTCAGTCAGTCGGTTAGTCCTGTCAGTTAGTCTGTCAGTCAGTCAGTTGATCTGTCAGTCAGTTAGTCAGTCAGTCAGTCAGTCAGTCAGTCAGTCAGTCAGTCAGTCAGTCAGTCAGTCAGTCAGTTAGTCTGTCAGTCAGTCAGTCAGTTAGTCTGTCAGTCAGTTAGTCTGTCAGTTAGTCTGTCAGTCAGTCAGTTAGTCTGTCAGTCAGTTAGTCTGTCAGTCAGTCAGTCAGTCAGTTAGTCTGTCAGTCAGTCAGTTAGTCTGTCAGTCAGTTAGTCTGTCAGTTAGTCTGTCAGTCAGTCAGTTAGTCTGTCAGTCAGTTAGTCTGTCAGTCAGTCAGTCAGTCAGTTAGTCTGTCAGTCAGTCAGTTAGTCTGTCAGTCAGTTAGTCTGTCAGTTAGTCTGTCAGTCAGTCAGTTAGTCTGTCAGTCAGTTAGTCTGTCAGTCAGTCAGTCAGTCAGTCTATCAGTCAGTCAGTCAGTTAGTCTGTCATTCAGTCAGTTAGTCTGTCAGCTCAGTCTAGTCTGTCAGTCGTCAGTCTGTCAGTCAGTCAGTTAGTCTGTCAGTCAGTTAGTCTGTCAGTCAGTCAGTCAGTCAGTCTATCAGTCAGTCAGTCAGTTAGTCTGTCAGTCAGTCAGTTAGTCTGTCAGTCAGTCAGTCAGTTAGTCTATCAGTCAGTCAGTTAGTCTGTCAGTCTATCAGTCAATCTATCAGCCAGTCAGTGTGTTTGGCGCAAAGCCCAGACACTCTCTGTGTTCTCATGTGGTACCTTTAGTTTTCCAACAGAGGAACATGACATCACGCTGTGACCTGATGCACATGGCAGGCACTTCACCTTACGGGTAAATAGCTCTTTGTGAATAAGTGTGCTGAAGAGAGAGGAGAGGAGAGGAGAGGAGAGGAGAGGAGAGGAGAGGAGAGGAGAGGAGAGGAGAGGAGAGGAGAGGAGAGGAGAGGAGAGGAGAGGAGAGGAGGGAGGGGCGGTCCGTCTTCCTCATTAGCATGGTAGTCGTTCCTAATCTGTCTGAGTGAGTCACTGCTACTATTTCTGTCCCAGATGAGAGATCACAAACACAACCATGAAATTAGGACTGAAGTAGTGTCATTGTTTTTCACTATCTTAATAGCTCTTCAACTCCTTCTTGCTCTCTGGTGATGTGTTTGGTTATTAGTAAAGGATACAGATGTTTATTTAAATCACCCTCTAAAAGGATGTTAGGAAATATACCTTGACGAGAGAGACAACATAAGGGTCTCACAGGAGATGATTGTAGGAAACGCTGCCTGGTTTGACTATCAGCGCTGACAGACAACATTATTTTGAAGTCCAAGTCAGTTTCTGTTTGTGGGTGGGGTCATTGAGAGTACGATTGACAGGCCCTTCAGGGCATGGTGACATAACACGCACGCACACAAACAAACTTCTTGGGTGATAGCTCCCCAGGGGACAAGGCTTACAACCTTGAAGATAAGCTCAAAGGAACATACAGGCCACTACAGGCAGAGGCGGGAGGAAGGGAGCGAGGAACAGGGCCTCTTTTGTGTCTGATGTCTAAGTCTCGTCTGTGTTGGTGTCATGGCGGGTGCTGGGTGAGAGGGGCGAGACGATGAAGGCGAGAGGAGGATGAAGGAATGTTTGGAAAGTTTTGTCACTCTCAGCCGCGTAGTGTTTGTGAAATGTCACCCCCCGTCTGCTATGGGGAATATGTGACAAGGTGTATTTTCGACATTCGCTGCAGTTTACTTTTTACAGAGGAATTTGTACTTTTCTTAGATATAAGTTGATCCTTCCTCTTCTGAGAATATCTTCAGGTATCTGAGTATGGTTTTCACAGATATAAAGTCTATTCCAACCATTTGCAGCTTGAAACTTTATCTCAGAGTTTCTAACTGCCACAGACAGTATACTGTGAAAATCCATTCAAATTGTGAAAATACTGTGAAATACTGTGAAAATCCATTCAAATTGATTCAAATCCATTACACATGCTTGTGGATAGTGCTGTATTAAATGTTAATGTGATGGCTATTGCACCTCCACTGACTCATTTCAGCAAGCTGGATAAATCCTCTTTCATCTACGAACTGGATAAATCCTCTTTCATCTACGAACTGGATAAATCCTCTTTCATCTACAAACTGGATAAATCCTCTTTCATCTACGAACTGGATAAATCCTCTTTCATCTACAAACTGGATAAATCCTCTTTCATCTACGAACTGGATAAATCCTCTTTCATCTACAAACTGGATAAATCCTCTTTCATCTACAAACTGGATAAATCCTCTTTCATCTACGAACTGGATAAATCCTCTTTCATCTACAAACTGGATAAATCCTCTTTCATCTACGAACTGGATAAATCCTCTTTCATCTACGAACTGGATAAATCCTCTTTCATCTACGAACTGGATAAATCCTCTTTCATCTACAAACTGGATAAATCCTCTTTCATCTACGAACTGGATAAATCCTCTTTCAGATGCAAACTGGATAAATCCTCTTTCATCTACTAACTGGATAAATCCTCTTTCAGATGCAAACTGGATAAATCCTCTTTCATCTACGAACTGGATAAATCCTCTTTCAGATGCAAACTGGATAAATCCTCTTTCATCTACTAACTGGATAAATCCTCTTTCAGATGCAAACTGGATAAATCCTCTTTCATCTACTAACTGGATAAATCCTCTTTCATCTACAAACTGGATAAATCCTCTTTCATCTACGAACTGGATAAATCCTCTTTCATCTACGAACTGGATAAATCCTCTTTCATCTACGAACTGGATAAATCTTCTTTCATCTACGAATTGGATAAATCCTCTTTCAGATGCGAACTGGATAAATCCTCTTTCATCTACTGAACTGGATAAATCCTCTTTCATCTACAAACTGGATAAATCTTCTTTCATCTACAAACTGGATAAATCCTCTTTCAGATGCGAACTGGATAAATCCTCTTTCATCTACAAACTGGATAAATCCTCTTTCAGATGCGAACTGGATAAATCCTCTTTCAGATGCGAACTGGATAAATCCTCTTTCAGATGCGAACTGGATAAATCCTCTTTCAGATGCGAACTGGATAAATCCTCTTTCAGATGCGAACAGGATAAATCCTCTTTCAGATGCGAACAGGATAAATCCAGTGTGAAAACGTGTTGTTATCAGACATGTAATCTCGTCTTCAGGATCACCATCAGATTCTAATGTGGTTTTCCTATAACGTGCTCTAATGATTGCTGTTGTATAGTCATTCTGTGTTGAGGAGTAAAACGCTAGAAGCACCAGGCCTTGAAATGAAACAGCATCGGTTAGCTACTAGGGCTCACTGAGTCTTATTATTACAGAGACCTATTTATTTAGGGATGGGGGGGGGGGGGGCAATAACACCAAGCACACATCACCTGCCCCAGGACATGTTCCTTCTTTCAGCTGATTGATTGACGGATGACAATCCACACTTACAAGTAGCTTGAACCCAATCACACAACGTTGCAGGTATGCGTGGGACTTAAAAGGCTATCAGGCTAACAGGTCACAACCCCGGTCGTCTGAATACTCATGCAAAACAACTCATACATTGTAATACATTAATGTCTTTAGAAATAAATAATGACCAGGGACAAAAAGTTTCTTGTTTACCATATGTTGGGAATAACAAAAGACAGATGGTGATTCATTGTGTTAATAGTTTTGAGCCTACAGTAAGTACCATGTTAGTGTCTAGCCTGTGAAAAGGACAAGCTGCCTGTTCTAGCTGCTCCAATTCAATCATTTATTTAACAACATTTCGACACCGAGCTGTCTTCACCCGGATATTTAGTGTATATCAACCCCAACTGGAGAAATAGCTGCTATAGATATTAACTGGAGAAATAGCTGCTATAGATATTAACTGGAGAAATAGCTGCTATAGATATTAACTGGAGAAATAGCTGCTATAGATATTAACTGGAGAAATAGCTGCTATAGATATTAACTGGAGAAATAGCTGCTATAGATATTAACTGGAGAAATAGCTGCTATAGATATTAACT
>NW_027014602.1:0-7500 GCF_036934945.1 Oncorhynchus masou masou | reverse complement strand
CTCCTCTCCTCCCTCCTCCCTCCCCTCCCCCCCTCCTCCCTCCCTCCTCCTCCCAACCCCTCTCCAACCCTCCCCTCCTCTCCTCCCCTCCTCCCCTCCCTCCTTCTCCTCCCCCCTCCCTCTCCTCTCCCTCCCTCCTCCCTCTTTTTTTTCCCCTCCCTCCCCCTCCCTCCTCTCCTCCCTCTTTTCCTCCCCCTCTCCTCCCCTCCCTCCTCTCCTCCCTCCCTCCTCCCCTCCCTCCTCCCCTCCTCCTCTCCTCCCTCCTCTCTTCCCCTCCCCCTCTCCCTCCCCTCCCTCCTCTCCCTCCCTCTTCTCCCTCCCCTCCCTCCCCTCTCCTCCCCTCCTCCCCTCCCTCCTCTCCTCCCTCCCTCCTCCCCTCCCTCTTTCCTTCCTCCCTCCTCTCCTCCCTCCCTCCTCTCCTCCCTCTTTCCCTCCCCTCCTCTCCTCCCCTCCCTCCTCTCCTCCCTCTTCTACTCCCCTCTCCTCCCCTCCCTCCCCTCCCTCCCTCCTCCCCTCTTCCTTCTCCTCTCTCCCCCTCCCTCCCTCCCTCCCCCTCTCTCCTCTCCTCCCTCTTCTCCTCCCTCCTCCCTCTTCCCCTCCCTCCTCTCCTCCCTCTTCTCCTCCCTCCTCTTTTCCTTCCTCCTCTCCTCCCCTCCCTCCTCTCCTCCCTCCTCCCTCCTCTCCTCCCTCTCCTCTCCTCTCCTCTCCCTCCCTCTTCTCCTCCCCTCCTCCTCTTCCCTCCCTCCCTCCCTCCTCCTCCCTCCTCTCCTCTTTCCTTCCTCCTCCTCTCCTCTCCCTCCCTCCTCTCCTCCCTCCCTCTCTCCTCTTCCCCTCCCTCCTCTCCTCTCCTCCCCTCCTCTCCTCCCTCTTCTCCTCCCCTCCCTCCTCTCCCTCCCCCTCTCCTCCCCTCTCCTCCCTCCTTTCCCTCCTCTCTCCCTCGTCCCCTCCCCCTCCTCTCCTCCCCTCCTCCTCTCCTCCCTCTTCTCCTCCCTCTCTTCCTCCCCTCCTCTCCTCCTCTCCTCCCTCCCTCCCCTCTCCTCCCTCTTCTCCTCCCTTCTCTCCTCCCCTCCCTCCTCTCCTCCCCTCTCTCCTCTCTCCTCCCTCTTCCTCCCTCCCTCCTCTCCTCTCCCCTCCCTCTTCTCCTCCCTCCTCTCCTCTCCCTCCCTCTCTCTCCTCCTCCTCTCCTCCCCTCACTCCTCTCCTCCCTCTTCTCCTCCCTTCTCTCCTCCCCTCCCTCCCCTCCTAAATCTTCTCCTCCCTCCTCTCCTCTCCTCCCTCTTCTCCTCCCTCCTCTCCCCTCCCTCCTCTCCTCTCCTCCCTCTTTTCCTTCCTCCTCTCCTCTCCCCTCCCTCCTCTCCTCCCCTCTCTCCTCTCCTCCCTCTTCCTCCCTCCTCTCCTCTCCTCCCTCTTCTCCTCCCTCCTCTCCTCCCCCCCTCCCTCCTCTCCTCCCCTCCCTCTCTCCTCCCTCCTCTCCACCCCCTCCCTCCTCTCCCTCCCTCCCTCTCCTCCCTCTTCTCCTCCCTCCCTCCTCTCCTCCCCTCCCCCTCTCCTCTCCCTCCCTCTTCTCCTCCCTCCTCTCCTCCCCTCCCTCCTCTCCTCCCCTCTCTCCTCTCCTCCCTCTTCTCCCCTCTCCTCTCCTCCCCTCCCTCCTCTCCTCCCTCCTCTCCTCCCCTCCCTCCTCTCCTCTCCTCCCTCCTCTCCTCCCTCTTCTCCTCCCCTCCCTCCTCTCCTCTCCTCCCCTCCCTCCCTCCTCTCCTCCCTCTTTTCCTTCCTCCTCCTCCTCCCTCCTCCCCTCCTCTCTCCTCTCCTCCTCTCCCTCCCCTCCTCTCCTTCTTTCCTAGCTTCTGGTTGATATACTTCAGTGGGTAGTAAAAAATAATAATACCCAAATTCACTCTGTTTCTCTAGTCTACATGATTGAGTCTGGCACTACAAAACACAGAAAAGTATTATTTCTGGTGACTAGTAATAGTAATAACTAGAATATCTATAAAAAAGTTCAACATTTACATTTTTTTTAAATAAAACATTAACATAATTAAGTATTGATTCTGAATCCATGCAATTGTTTTATTTAACTAGGCAAGTCAGTTAAGAACAAATCCTTATTTTCAATGACGGCCTAGGAACAGTGGGTTAACTGCCTGTTCAGGGGCAGAACGACAATTATTTTACCTTGTCAGCTTGGGGATTTGATCTTTCAACTTTCGATTACTAGTCTAACACTCAAACCACTAGGCTACCCTGCCACCCTGAGTAATGGCTGCTTGCTGTTATAGTTTATTATTTTTAAATGTTTATTAAAACTTTGTCCCATGAGAATCAATGCATGTATGTATCTCTGTCCGGAGTAGTCACTTTCAGATCATAAGCAGTTATTGATCTTGTATCAGGTATCTAGGAAGACGTGCGAGGGACAAGTAGAATACACAGATTATGTCTATGTCAATACCTCATTATTGATATTTCTCGCTCACAAAGGAAATAAACATGTATGAGCACTCTGGCAGTTCACACACTATGGCTAGACCTGAGGAAAGAACCTTCCCCTAGGGACAGAGATGGTTGGATGGGGGGATGGAGGGAAAGGGAGAGAGAGACAGGGAGGATGAATAGAAAGGGCAGGAGCCCGTGTGGATAAGCGCGAGACATTCATGTGTAACGCCACACAAGCCCCGGGCTTGATTGCCTTGTTTGTTCGTCCGTATCTTTTTTTTTTCTCTCTATTTCTGGGGAGAGAAAGACACTAGGCTTCTCCCCGCCCCTCTCTTCTCTATCCACCTATCAGCCGGGACCTGGGTGTTTCTACTCTGAGTGGAATTACGAACAGGGAGCCCGGTGAACAGCTGTCTATTTAAACACACTCGTCAGTGTGTGTGTGTGTGTGTGTGTGTGTGTGTGTGTGTGTGTGTGTGTGTGTGTGTGTGTGTGTGTGTGTGTGTGTGTGTGTGTGTGTGTGTGTGTGTGTGTGTGTGTGTGTGTGTGTGTGTGCGTGAGACAGGGCAGGATCTGGAGAGAGAGAGATAAGGCGTCCATCCTACGAGCGACTTGCTGCAGAATATTTGCACAGGCGAGGGATTAATCAGAAATGATATGCATGGAAAACATCATACTATCAAATCCAGGAGCCCCAGAGTAACAGACCAATAAACCAGAATCATGTTTGGATTCATCAAAACCAGGAGCCCCAGAGTAACAGACCAATAAACCAGAATCATGTTTGGATTCATCAAAACCAGGAGCCCCAGAGTAACAGACCAATAAACCAGAATCATGTTTGGATTCATCAAAACTAGGAGCCCCAGAGTAACAGACCAATAAACCAGAATCATGTTTGGATTCATCAAAACCAGGAGCCCCAGAGTAACAGACCAATAAACCAGAATCATGTTTGGATTCATCAAAACCAGGAGCCCCAGAGTAACAGACCAATAAACCAGAATCATGTTTGGATTCATCAAAACAAGGAGCCCCAGAGTAACAGACCAATAAACCAGAATCATGTTTGGATTCATCAAAACAAGGAGCCCCAGAGTAACAGACCAATAAACCAGAATCATGTTTGGATTCATCAAAACCAGGAGCCCCAGAGTAACAGACCAATAAACCAGAATCATGTTTGGATTCATCAAAACCAGGAGCCCCAGAGTAACAGACCAATAAACCAGAATCATGTTTGGATTCATCAAAACCAGGAGCCCCAGAGTAACAGACCAATAAACCAGAATCATGTTTGGATTCATCAAAACCAGGAGCCCCAGAGTAACAGACCAATAAACCAGAATCATGTTTGGATTCATCAAAACCAGGAGCCCCAGAGTAACAGACCAATAAACCAGAATCATGTTTGGATTCATCAAAACCAGGAGCCCCAGAGTAACAGACCAATAAACCAGAATCATGTGTTAAACAAATGTAGGGGCCAACATCAATAATAATGATCAAGAGTTTGGGACTGTAAGATTCAATCTGCATTTTTGTAAAAATGTATATATTTACTAACCCAGCCTTATTCTTTTCAAGATTCTCTACCAATATTATACTCTAAATAACACCATTTATGTTGTTAAGTTCAAAAGAATGCAAAAATAAAAAATATACACACCATTCAAACTAATGAGGGTTTACAACTTTGAAGCCAATTACTCTCAGAATCATATTTTTAAGTGATAATGCCCAATAAGCCGGTGTTTGGAGGATATATTGGCACGGTTGTCGTCCTTCAAACACCGGCTTATCGGGCATTATCATTTTATAGAACAGGTTACCAACATACAATTTTTAAATAAAGATTGACATGTTTTCATGAACTTTATTTTGATGAATTTATTCATACTCCCAAGAGATATTGTCCTGATACTATTCTAGGGTTGCTACCCAAGCCAGTCGGTCATTCATTCTATCAGCTTGGTTGCCAGGGACATTAAGTCTTAAGTCTTGTTCTGTATCTATGGACATTCGTTCTAAACGTTCTATTGACATACTGGCTGGCAACATTCTTATCCCTTGCTTGCTGGCTAGCCAACTATGGCTAACTTACAGTCATAGCAAACAGTGCAGCAAGAACAACAGCAAAGTAGCGGTCACGCCCTGACCTTAGAGAGCCTTTTTTATTCTGTATTTGGTTAGGTCAGGGTGTGACTTGGGTGGGCAAATCTATGTTTCTATTTCTTTGTTGGCCTAGTATGGTTCCCAATCAGAGGCAGCTGTTTATCGTTGTCTCTGATTGGTGATCCTACTTAGGCAGCCCTTTTTCCCACCTTCAGTTGTGGGATCTTGATTTTGTTAGTTACTGTATAGCCTTCAGAACTTTATGTTTGTTTATCTTTTGTTGTTTTTTTGGTGTTCATCAAAATAAAAAAAGATGTAGGCTTACGACGCTGCACCTTGGTCTAATCCATCTTTCAATGATCATAAGAGTAGCTGCATTTGTTTAAGATTTTTTCTAGTGACATTTTTTGGATACATCCATGATAATGAGCGAATGAGGCACGATTTCACCTGGCAAATATGCTCTCTCATCAGGACACTGTTGCACAGAGGAGCTAGCCAACAACACAGCTTCACTTCAAAGTAAAGCCTGAAATTGTATCTGTTTCCTATTGACATTTCTCTGTATATAGAAATAAAAAGTTTCTGATTCATGATTTCGACTGGCTGAGAAAAGCTGCCTGCCTGTCTCATCCCGACTCCCGATGAATTGAATTGAGATTGAATTGAAGTTCAATATCAAAACAATGTTGCAAATGTCAGAGACAGTGAGGTTCATGCAGATCTCCAATTGCTGGTCAAAAATAAATGGGAGATAATGTCTAGATGCTTTCTACAGTGGAGATCAAGTTTATAAATTGTCCGGCTAGGCTGATGAGATTTTGCAGTGAGATGGAACAGAGTGAATATGGCAGTTCAACGCCAGATTTGGATAGAAAAGACTCTTAAGTTTCCGACACTGTTACAATAATTACTGAGAGTATAACAGAACTCATATGGCAGGCAAAAACCTGAGAAAAATCCAACCAGGAAGAGGGAAATCTGAGGTTTGAGTTTTTTTAAGTGATTGCCTATCCAATATCCTGTGTCTATGGGGTCAGATTGGACTTCCTAATGCTTCCAGTATATGTCAACAGTCTTTAGAAGTTGTTTCAGGCTTTTATTGTAAAAGGGGATGAAATAAGAGCTGTTTTAACAAGTGGTCAGGCTGAAAGCCTTTAGTTTAGTCTCGCACGTGGCTGTGAGTGCGACGGTTATTCACTTTCCTTTCTAATCTAACAGAATTGTCCGGTTGGAATATTATTAAAGATTTACGATAAAAACATCCTAAAGATTGATTATATACATCGTTTGACATGTTTCTATGAACTTTAATGCAACGTTTTAGACTTTTCGTCTGGACTTAGTGCCCACGCTTTGTGCATTTGGATTACTGGACTAAACGCGCAAAACAAAAAGGGGGTATTTGGACATAAACAAACATTTATTGTCTAACAGGGAGACTTGGGAGTGCCATCAGATGAAGATCATCAAAGGTAAGTGATAAATTTTAACGCTATTTCTGACTTTTGTGACACCTCCTTGGTTGGAAAATGGCTGTATGGTTTTCTGTGTAACAAGAAGTGTATCTTTAGTTCTATGTATAACACTTGTATCTTTCATCAATGTTTATGATGAGTATTTCTGTAATTTGATGTGGCTCTCTGCAATTTCACCTGATGTTTGTTTGAGACAATGCATTTCTGAACATAATGAGCCAATATCAAATGAGGTTTTTGGACATAAAGATGAACTTTATTGAACAAAACACACATTTATTGTCTAACATGGTGTCCTGGGTGTGCCATCCAGTGAATATCATCAATGGTTAGTGATTCATTTTAATGCTATTTCTGACTTTTGTGACACCTCTCCTGGTGTCACAAAATGGAGAAATGGAAAATGGCTGTATGGTTTTCTGTGGCTAAGCACTGACCCAACATAATCGCATGGTGTGCTTTAGCCGTAAAGCCTTTTTGAAATTGGACACTGGATTAACAAGAAGTTTATATTTTAAATGGTGTATAATACTTGTATGTTATTATTATTATTATTATGTTAATTATGAGATTTCTGTTGTTTGAATTTGGTGACCTGCACTTTCACTGGCTGTTGGCAAGGTGGGACGCTCACGTCCAAAACGATCCCAGAGATATATTTATGTGTGTTTCCTGTCCATCGTGAAAACACCACATTATACATGACTGTCCCTTAAGTATCCACGGACCATTCCCACATTCTCAAAAACAGAAATATTGTTTAATTCTCCAATTTTGGAGATTAGGAGTCTTGGGAAGAAAAATATCTTTGCTCTCCATATGCCCTCTCCATGCATACTCCATGGTAGCAAAGCGAGAGAGAGTTTCTAGCAGGAATTTATGACAGTTGTAAAAACATGATGTGGGAAAGAGAGTGAGAGAGGGAGAGCCACGATATACACCCCAAAAGGGCCACATCATGACATAAGTCTGACTTACTGCAAATTAAGAAAGTGACTATGTGACTATGTGACTAAACTCAACAAAAATAAGAAAAAACTGTATTATGATCAATGCTATAAAGAATGATGGAAAACTTTGTAGTATTTAAAATGAAATTATCAGTAGAAAGACAAATGCAACTCCATCTTTCATTGAATCAGATGGCTTATTCATCACAAAACAATTTGATGTTGCCAATTACTTAATTAGAAAAGTGGCCAAATTCAGGAACGGCCAACATTGAACAGTGAGCCATCGTAATCATGCATCAAAAAGTAATAAATAATGAATTAAAGCATTGTACTGGTTGCTGCCATCAGCTTGCTGCCAGCTCTTAGCAAACTGTTGGAAAAAATGGTATTTCACCAAATACAATGTTATATCTTTGTAAAGAAATTAACAGACTTCCAGCATGCTGAGTGAGTGAGTGAGTGGTAGTGAGTGAGTGAGTGAGTGAGTGAGTGAGTGAGTGAGTGAGTGAGCGAGCGTG
>NW_027014601.1:2500-13192 GCF_036934945.1 Oncorhynchus masou masou | reverse complement strand
ACCCAGCCCACATCTCACCCCCTCCCATGCCCTGCCCACATCTCACTCCCCTGCCCAGCCCATATCTCACTCCCCTACCCAGCCCACATCTCACTCCCCTCCCCTGCCCTGCCCATATCTCACTCCCCTACCCAGCCCACATCTCACTCTCCTCCCCTGCCCTGCCCACATCTCACTCCCCTTCCCAGCCCATATGTCATTCCCCTGCCCAGCCCATATCTCACTGCCCTGTCCATATCTCACTCCCCTGCCCATATCTCACTGCCCTGCCCATATCTCCCTGCCCTGTCCATATCTCGCTGCCCTGCCCATATCTCACTGCCCTGCCCAGCCCATATCTCACTCCCCTGCCCAGCCCACATCTCACTCCCATGCCCTGCCCACATTTCACTACCCTGCCCTGGCCATTTCTCACTCCCCTGCCCTGCCCATATCTCACTCCCCTGCTCTGCCCAGCCCATATCTCACTGCCCTGCCCAGCCCATATCTCACTGCCCTGCCCAGCCCATATCTCACTCCCCTGCCAAGCCCATATCTCACTGCCTTGCCCAGCCCATATCTCACTGCCCTTCCCACATCTCACTCTCCTCCCCTGCCCAGCCCACATCTCACTCCCCTTCCCAGCCCATATGTCATTCCCCTGCCCAGCCCATATCTCACTGCCCTGTCCATATCTCACTCCCCTGCCCATATCTCACTGCCCTGCCCATATCTCCCTGCCCTGTCCATATCTCGCTGCCCTGCCCATATCTCACTGCCCTGCCCAGCCCATATCTCACTCCCCTGCCCAGCCCACATCTCACTCCCATGCCCATATCTCACTGCCCTGCCCATATCTCACTCCCTGCCCTGCCCACATTTCACTACCCTGCCCTGGCCATTTCTCACTCCCCTGCCCAGCCCATATCTCACTCCCCTGCTCTGCCCAGCCCATATCTCACTGCCCTGCCCAGCCCATATCTCACTGCCCTGCCCAGCCCATATCTCACTCCCCTGCCAAGCCCATATCTCACTGCCTTGCCCAGCCCATATCTCACTGCCCTTCCCACATCTCACTCTCCTCCCCTGCCCAGCCCATATCTCACTCCCCTGCTCTGCCCTGCCCACATCTCACTCCCCTGCCCACATCTCACTGCCATGCCCAGCCCATATCTCACTCCCCTGCCAAGCCCATATCTCACTGCCCTTCCCACATCTCACTTCCCTGCCATGCCCATATCTCACTCCCCTGCCCTGCCCATATCTCACTCCCCTGCCCAAACCACATCTCACTCCCCTGCTCTGCTCTGCCCAGCCCACATCTCACTCCCCTGCCCACATCTCACCTCCCTGCCCAGCCCATATCTCACTCCCCTGCCCAGCCCATATCTCACTGCCCTTCCCACATCTCACTCACCTGCCCAGCCCATATCTCACTGCCCTGCCCAGCCCATATCTCACTGCCCTTCCCACATCTCACTCACCTGCCCAGCCCATATCTCACTGCCCTGCCCACATCTCACTACCCTGCCCAGCCCATATCTCACTCCCCTGCCCTGCCCACATCTCACTCCCCTGCCCAGCCCATATCTCACTCCACTACCCAGCCCACATCTCACTCCCCTGCCCTGCCCACATCTCACTCCCTGCCCAGCCCATATCTCACTCCCCTGCCCAGCCCATATCTCACTGCCCTGCCCACATCTCCCTGCCCTGCCCACCCTACATCTCCCTGCCCTGCCCACATCTCACTCCCCTGCCCAGCCCACATCTCACTCCCCTGCCCACATCTCACTACCCTGCCCAGCCCATATCTCACTGCCCTGTCCATATCTCACTCCCCTGCCCTGCACACATCTCACTCCCCTGCCCATATCTCACTGCCCTGCCCAGCCCATATCTCACTGCCCTGCCCATATCTCACTCCCCTGCCCATATCTCACTCCCCTGCCCAGCCCATATCTCACTCCCCTGCCCAGCCCATATCTCACTCCCCATGGCCTGCCCACATCTCACTCCACTGCCCTGCTCACATCTCACTCCCCTGCCCTGCCCATATCTCACTCCCCTGCCCAGCCCACATCTCACTCCCCTGTCCAGCCCATATCTCACTGCCCTGCCCAGCCCATATCTTACTGCCCTACCCACATCTCACTCCCCTACCCACATCTCACTCCCCTGCCCAGCCCATATCTCACTGCCCTGCCCACATCTCACTCCCCTGCCCAGCCCACATCTCACTCCCCTGCCCAGCCCATATCTCACTCCCCTACACAGCCCATATCTCACTGCCCTGCCCATATCTCACTGCCCAGCCCATATCTCACTGCCCAGCCCATATCTCACTCCCCTGCCAAGCCCATGTCTCACTGCCCTTCCCACATCTCACTCCCCTGCCCACATCTCAATCCCCTGCCCTGCCCACATCTCACTGCCCTGACCAGCCCATATCTCACTCCCCTGCCCAGCCCATATCTCACTACCCTGCCCAGCCCATATCTCACTGACCTTCCCACATCTCCCTGCCCTGCCCATATCTCACTCCCTGACCCAGCCCATATCTCACTCCCTTGCTCTGCCCAGCCCACATCTCACTCCCCTGCCCACATCTCACTGCCCTGCCCAGCCCATATCTCACTCCCCTGCCCAGCTCATATCTCACTGCCCTGCCCAGCCCATATCTCACTGCCCTTCCCACATCTCACTCCCCTGCCCAACCACTATCTCACTGCCCAGCCCACATCTCACTACCCTGCCCAGCCCATATCTCACTCCACCTGCACTGCCCACATCTCACTCCCCTGCCCAGCCCATATCTCACTCCCCTACCCAGCCGACATCTCACTCCCCTCCCCTGCCCTGCCCATATCTCACTCCCCTGCCCAGCCCATATCTCACTGCCCTGCACACATCTCCCTGCACTGCCCACATCTCTCTCCCCTGCCTACATCTACCTGCCCTGCCCACATCTCACTCCCCTGCCCAGCCCACATCTCACTCCCATTCCCAGCCCATATCTCACTTCCCTGCCCACATCTCACTCCCCTGCCCAGCCCATATCTCACTGCCCTGCCCAGCCCACGTCTCACTCCCCTGCCCAGCCCATATCTCACTTCCCTGCCCACATCTCACTCCCCTGCCCAGCCCATATCTCACTGCCCTGCCCAGCCCACATCTCACTCCCCTGCCCATATCTCACTGCCCTGCCCAGCCCACGTCTCACTCCCCTGCCCAGCCCATATCTCACTGCCCTGTCCATATCTCACTGCCCTGCCCAGCCCATATCTCATTCCCCTGCCCAGCACATATCTCACTGCCCTGTCCATATCTCACTCCCCTGCCCATATCTCACTGCCCTGCCCATATCTCCCTGCCCTGTCCATATATCGCTGCCATGCCCATATCTCACTGCCCTGCCCAGCCCATATCTCACTCCCCTGCCCAGCCCACATCTCACTCCCATGCCCATATCTCACTGCCCTGCCCATATCTCACTCCCCTGCCATGCCCACATTTCACTACCCTGCCCTGGCCATTTCTCACTCCGCTGCCCAGCCCATATCTCACTCCCCTGCTCTGCCCAGCCCATATCTCACTGCCCTGCCCAGCCCATATCTCACTGCCCTGCCCAGCCCATATCTCACTCCCCTGCCAAGCCCATATCTCACTGCCCTGCCCACATCTCACTCTCCTCCCCTGCCCAGCCCATATCTCACTCCCCTGCTCTGCCCTGCCCACATCTCACTCCCCTGCCCACATCTCACTGCCATGCCCAGCCCATATCTCACTCCCCTGCCAAGCCCATATCTCACTGCCCTTCCCACATCTCACTTCCCTGCCATGCCCATATCTCACTCCCCTGCCCTGCCCATATCTCACTCCCCTGCCCAAACCACATCTCACTCCCCTGCTCTGCTCTGCCCAGCCCACATCTCACTCCCCTGCCCACATCTCACCTCCCTGCCCAGCCCATATCTCACTCCCCTGCCCAGCCCATATCTCACTGCCCTTCCCACATCTCACTCCCCTGCCCAGCCCATATCTCACTGCCCTGCCCACATCTCACTCCCCTGCCCAGCCCATATCTCACTCCACTACCCAGCCCACATCTCACTCCCCTGCCCTGCCCACATCTCACTCCCCTGCCCAGCCCATATCTCACTCCCCTGCCCAGCCCTTATCTCACTGCCCTGCCCACATCTCCCTGCCCTGCCCACCCTACATCTCCCTGCCCTGCCCACATCTCACTCCCCTGCCCAGCCCACATCTCACTCCCCTGCCCACATCTCACTACCCTGCCCAGCCCATATCTCACTGCCCTGTCCATATCTCACTCCCCTGCCCTGCCCACATCTCACTCCCATGCCCTGCCCATATCTCACTCCTCTGCCCAGCCCATATCTCACTCCCCTGCCCAGCCCATATCTCACTGCCCTGCCCAGCCCATATCTCACTCCCCTGCCCTGCCCACATCTCACTCCCCTGCCCAGCCCATATCTCACTCCCCTGCCCAGCCCATATCTCACTGCCCTGTCCATATCTCACTCCCCTGCCCTGCCCACATCTCACTCCCCTGCCCATATCTCACTGCCCTGCCCAGCCCATATCTCACTGCCCTGCCCATATCTCACTCCCCTGCCCATATCTCACTCCCCTGCCCTGCCCATATCTCACTCCCCTGCCCAGCCCATATCTCACTCCCCTGGCCTGCCCACATCTCACTCCCCTGCCCTGCCCACATCTCACTCCCATGCCCTGCCCATATCTCACTCCTCTGCCCAGCCCATATCTCACTCCCCTGCCCAGCCCATATCTCACTGCCCTGCCCAGCCCATATCTCAATCCCCTGCCCTGCCCACATCTCACTCCGCTGCCCATATCTCACTGCCCTGCCCAGCCCATATCTCTCTGCCCTGCCCATATCTCACTGCCCTGCCCATATCTCACTCCCCTGCCCTGCCCACATCTCACTACCCTGCCCAGCCCATATCTCACTCCCCTGGCCTGCCCACATCTCACTCCCCTGCCCTGCCCACATCTCACTCCCCTGCCCTGCCCATATCTCACTCCCCTGCCCAGCCCATATCTCACTCCCCTGCCCAGCCCATATCTCACTCCCCTGGCCTGCCCACATCTCACTCCACTGCCCTGCCCACATCTCACTCCCTGCCCTGCCCATATCTCACTCCCCTGCCCAGCCCACATCTCACTCCCCTGTCCAGCCCATATCTCACTGCCCTGCCCAGCCCATATCTTACTGCCCTACCCACATCTCACTCCCCTACCCACATCTCACTCCCCTGCCCAGCCCATATCTCACTGCCCTGCCCACATCTCACTCCCCTACTCATATTTCACTGCCCTGCCCAGCCCATATCTCACTCCCCTGCCCAGCCCATATCTCACTCCCCTACACAGCCCATATCTCACTGCCCTGCCCATATCTCACTGCCCAGCCCATATCTCACTGCCCAGCCCATATCTCACTGCCCTTCCCAGCCCATATCTCACTCCCCTGCCCTGCCCATATCTCACTGTCCTGCCCATATCTCACTCCCCTGCCCATATCTTACTCCCCTACCCATATCTCACTGACCTGCCCAGGCCATATATCACTGCCCTACCCTGCCCATATCTTACTGCCCTGCCCTGCCCAGCCCATATCTCACTGCCCCTGCCCAGCCCATATATCACTGCCATGCCCAGCCCATATCTTACTGCCCTGCCCAGCCCAGCCCATATCTCACTGCCCTTCCCACATCTCACTCCCTGGCCTGCCCACATCTCACTCCCCTGCCCAGCCCATATCTCACTCCCCTGGCCTACCCATATCTTCCTGCCCTGCCCAGCCCAGCCCATATCTCACTGCCTTGCCCACATCTCACTCCCCTGGCCTGCCCACATCTCACTCCCCTGCCCAGCCCAGCCCATATTTCACTCCCCTGGCCTGCCCACATCTCACTCCCCTGCCCAGCCCAGCCCATATCTCACTGCCCTGCCCACATCTCACTCCCCTGCCCAGCCCACATCTCACTGCCCAGCCCATATCTCACTCCCCTGCCCTGCCCACATCTCACTGCCCAGCCCATATCTCACTCCCTGCCCAGCCCACATCTCACTGCCCAGCCCATATCTCACTCCCCTGCCCTGCCCACATCTCACTGCCCTGCCCACATCTCACTCCCCTGCCCAGCCCACATCTCACTGCCCAGCCCATATCTCACTTCCTGCCCTGCCGACATCTTCACTGCCCTGCCCACATCTCACTCCTGCCCAGCCCACATCTTCACTGCTCCCTCTGCCCACATCTCACTCCTTGCCCAGCCCCACATCTCACTGCCCAGCCCAAATCTCACCCTGCCCAGCCCACATCTCAACTTCTGCCCTGCCCACATCTCACTCCTGCTCCTGCCCACATCTCACTTCTGCCCAGCCCATATCTCACTGCCCTGCCCACATCTCCTCTGCCCTGCCCACATCTCTGCTACCCCCTGCCCATATCTCACTGCCCTGCCCACATCTCCCTGCTCCTGGCACATCTCACTCCCCTGCCCTTATCTCCCTGCCCACCCACATCTCACTCCCCACACCCATATCTCACTGCCCTGCCCACATCTCCTGCTAACACATCTCACTCCCCTGCCCATATCTCCCTGCCCTGCCCACATCTCACTCCTGCCCATATCTCCTGCCCTGCCCATCTCACTCCCCTGCCCATATCTCACTGCCCTGCCCATCTCCCTGCCCTGCCCATCTCACTCCCCTGCCCATATCTCACTGCCCTGCCCACATCTGACTCCCCTGCCCAGCACATATCTCATATCTCCCCCTGTTTCCTGATGGAAGTCCTTCATGATTGGTCTATCTGCATCCAGTGTTTTTTTTTAATTTATTTTTTATTTAACTAGGCAAGTCAGTTAAGAACAAATTCTTAATTTAAATGACGGCCTAGGAACAGTGGGTTAACTGCCTTTTTCAGGGGCAGAATGACAGATTTTGACCTTGTCAGCTCAGGGATTCGATGTTGCAACCTTCCGGTTACTTGTCCAATGCTCTCACCACTAGGCTACCTGCCACCCTGTGTTAAGTCATTTAAGGAACAGTGAGTGATTCCATGCCCATCGTTAACACTCCCAGATGTAACACGTCTCATGACACTCGCTGGGCTTTATTTTCCTGTCTCAGACGTGTCCGTAGCACTGTGTATCTGGAACTCAGCAACACCTAACAAAATGTCCCCATAAAGTACGCAACATGATGGAGTCTCCCTCTTAGAGTGGAAAGGGGGAAATGTTGGAGAGACAAAGAGCAGAAAAAGACAGGACTTGGTCTGTGGAGTACTTGCTACAAGGTTGCTGTAATTCAGGACTTGGTCTGTGGAGTACTTGCTACAAGATTGCTGTAATTCAGGACTTGGTCTGTGGAGTACTTGCTACAAGGTTGCTGTAATTCAGGACTTGGTCTGTGGAGTACTTGCTACAAGGTTGCTGTAATTCAGGACTTGGTCTGTGGAGTACTTGCTACAAGATTGCTGTAATTCAGGACTTGGTCTGTGGAGTACTTGCTACAAGATTGCTGTAATTCAGGACTTGGTCTGTGGAGTACTTGCTAAAGGTTGCTGTAATTCAGGACTTGGTCTGTGGAGTACTTGCTACAAGGTTGCTGTAATTCAGGACTTGGTCTGTGGAGTACTTGCTACAAGGTTGCTGTAATTCAGGACTTGGTCTGTGGAGTACTTGCTACAAGGTTGCTGTAATTCAGGACTTGGTCTGTGGAGTACTTGCTACAAGGTTGCTGTAATTCAGGACTTGGTCTGTGGAGTACTTGCTACAAGATTGCTGTAATTCAGGACTTGGTCTGTGGAGTACTTGCTACAAGGTTGCTGTAATTCAGGACTTGGTCTGTGGAGTACTTGCTACAAGGTTGCTGTAATTCAGCCTGGGAGCAAATCAAGACGGTGGTGGAGGGCAAAACCAGTTCGGAAGTGACCAAGAATGACAGGCCTGGGAGAATGTCACAGCAATTGTGGGGCCATCAGTGGCAAGGCATCATGGGTGATTACTTCATGGTCTTCTCTGCGACTCGTCGGGGACAGCGCCACCCTTGCCTCATCCCTGGCCGAAACCTTTTGGCGCTGACATTTAACGTGTTGATTTTTTAGCACTTATGCTAATTGTTGTAATTTTCCTGATGAAGCGACCGTTCTGATACCTTGATGCGGCAAGATAGTTTTACATTTTCTATGCTGGTCCTCTTTGCCATTTGGTCTGTGTAGTGTCAGCTCGGAGTGCTACTGAAAGCAGACAAAATTGCAAGTAAATTGCATCAGATTGCCAACATTGTGAAAAGGTAAATTGCTTGCAAATCTATTTAAACCACTGGCCTATTTTCATCAGCTACGGTACTTGGTATTCATGATTGCTTAATTGGCGACCTTTCCTATTGTGTAGAGCTGTATGGTGCGGTGGAAGCGATCTTTACCAAACCAATTACCCTGTTTTTTCTCCTCACTGCTACATTAGAGCTGTGATTGCGACGGCTAGTCCTTTGTAAATGAACTTTCAGATTTCAATGATATTTTTTTGGGGGGCTGATGGAGAATAAAGTGTCATTTGTTTACTGTGTGTAGTGTTATGAAGGCTCTTTGTTTACTGTGGTGTTGTGTTATGAAGGCTCTTTGTTTACTGTGGTGTTGTGTTATGAAGGCTCTTTGTTTACTGTGGTGTTGTGTTATGAAGGCTCTTTGTTTACTGTGGTGTAGTGTTATGAAGGCTCTTGTTTACTGTGGTGTAGTGTTATGAAGGATCTTTGTTTACTGTGGTGTTGTGTTATGAAGGCTCTTTGTTTTACTGTGGTGTAGTGTTATGAAGGCTCTTTGTTTACTGTGGTGTTGTGTTATGAAGGCTCTTTGTTTACTGTGGTGTAGTGTTATGAAGGCTCTTTGTTTACTGTAGTGTTGTGTTATGAAGGCTCTTTGTTTACTGTGGTGTTGTGTTATGAAGGCTCTTTGTTTACTGTGGTGTTGTGTTATGAAGGCTCTTTGTTTACTGTGGTGTTGTGTTATGAAGGCTCTTTGTTTACTGTGGTGTTGTGTTATGAAGGCTCTTTGTTTACTGTGGTGTTGTGTTATGAAGGCTCTTTGTTTACTGTGGTGTTGTGTTATGAAGGCTCTTTGTTTACTGTGGTGTTGTGTTATGAAGGCTCTTTGTTTATTGTGGTGTAGTGTTATGAAGGCTCTTTGTTTACTGTGGTGTATTGTTATGAAGGCTCTTTGTTTACTGTGGTGTTGTGTTATGAAGGCTCTTTGTTTACTGTGGTGTTGTGTTATGAAGGCTCTTTGTTTACTGTGTGTAGTGTTATGAAGGCTCTTTGTTTACTGTGGTGTTGTGTTATGAAGGCTCTTTGTTTACTGTGGTGTTGTGTTATGAAGGCTCTTTGTTTACTGTGGTGTAGTGTTATGAAGGCTCTTTGTGTACTGTGGTGTGTAGTGTTATGAAGGCTCTTTGTTTACTGTGGTGTTGTGTTATGAAGGCTCTTTGTTTACTGTGGTGTAGTGTTATGAAGGCTCTTTGTTTACTGTGGTGTTGTGTAATGAAGGCTCTTTGTTTACTGTGGTGTAGTGTTATGAAGGCTCTTTGTTTACTGTGGTGTTGTGTTATGAAGGCTCTTTGTTTACTGTGGTGTAGTGTTATGAAGGCTCTTTGTTTACTGTGGTGTTATGAAGGCTCTTTGTTTACTGTGGTGTTGTGTTATGAAGGCTATTTGTGTACTGTGGTGTTGTGTTATGAATGCTCTTTGTGTACTGTGGTGTAGTGTTATGAAGGCTCTTTGTGTACTGTGGTGTAGTGTTATGAAGGCTCTTTGTGTACTGTGGTGTAGTGTTATGAAGGCTCTTTGTTTACTGTGGTGTTGTGTTATGAAGGCTCTTTGTTTACTGTGGTGTAGTGTTATGAAGGCTCTTTGTTTACTGTTGTGTTGTGTTATGAAGGCTCTTTGTTTACTGTGGTGTAGTGTTATGAAGGCTCTTTGTTTACTGTGGTGTTGTGTTATGAAGGCTCTTTGTTTACTGTGGTGTAGTGTTATGAAGGCTCTTTGTTTACTGTGGTGTTATGAAGGCTCTTTGTTTACTGTGGTGTTGTGTTATGAAGGCTCTTTGTGTACTGTGGTGTTGTGTTATGAATGCTCTTTGTGTACTGTGGTGTTGTGTTATGAAGGCTCTTTGTGTACTGTGGTGTTGTGTTATGAATGCTCTTTGTGTACTGTGGTGTAGTGTTATGAAGGCTCTTTGTGTACTGTGGTGTTGTGTTATGAATGCTCTTTGTGTACTGTGGTGTAGTGTTATGAAGGCTCTTTGTGTACTGTGGTGTAGTGTTATGAAGGCTCTTTGTTTACTGTGGTGTTGTGTTATGAAGGCTCTTTGTAGAGGGATTGTCAGATAGAATGGAGGCAGACAAAGTCAAGCCCTGTCTGTTTCTGACAGTTATTATCTAAGGACCCTTTAATTTGCTCATGTGAGGGACTCGTCAAAGATGGGAAGATCGTATTTTGACACATTGTCAAAGCTGATAAAACACTTGAAGGATTTTTTTCCATTGTTATGTTTTTTTTTTTTTTTGGGGATTCGTTTGTGCAGTTTTAATGAACCTTCAAACATCTGAACCTTATATTCATTTTTATAACTGGTTCTCTCTATATCTCTTTTAACAGTCTGCA
>NW_027014600.1:0-13194 GCF_036934945.1 Oncorhynchus masou masou | reverse complement strand
ACAATCCTGATATGGTGTTTGAATGAGAGAGAGAAATTACATTCTTCTGATGCTTGTTAGTTGTATTCGTTTGAGAGAGAAACATGTTTCCATGCCAATAAAGCCCTAACATGTTATTGAGAGAGAGAGAAACATATGTTTCCATGCCAATAAAGCCCTAACATGTTATTGAGAGAGAGAGAGAAACATATGATTCCATGCCAATAAAGCCCTAACATGTTATTATTGAGAGAGAGAGAGAAACATATTTTTCCATGCCAATAAAGCCCTAAAATGTTATTGAGAGAGAGAGAGCGAATGTACAACACTGTATATATACAGTGGGGCAAAAAAAGTATTTAGTCAGCCACCGATTGTGCAAGTTCTCCCACTTAAAAAGATGAGAGAGGCCTGTAATTTTCATCATAGGTACACTTCAACTGTGACAGACAAAATGAGAAAAAAATCCAGAAAATCACATTGTAGGATTTTTAATGAATTTATTTGCAAATTATGGTGGAAAATATATATTTGGTCAATAACAAAAGTTTCTCAATACTTTGTTATATACCCTTTGTTGGAAAGGACAGAGTTCAAACGTTTTCTGTAAGTCTTCACAAGGTTTTCACACACTGTTGCTGGTATTTTGGCCCATTCCTCCATGCAGATCGCCTCGAGAGCAGTGATGTTTTGGGGCTGTTGCTGGGCAACACGGACTTTCAACTCCCTCCAAAGATTTTCTATGGGGTTGAAATCTGGAGACTGGCTAGGCCACTCCAGGACCTTGAAATGCTTCTTACGAAGCCACTCCTTTGTTGCCCGGGTGGTGTGTTTGGGATCATTGTCATGCTGAAACACCCAGCCACGTTTCATCTTCAATGCCCTTGCTGATGGTAGGCTTTGTTACTTTGGTCCCAGCTCTCTGCAGGTCATTCACTAGGTCCCCCGTGTGGTTCTGGGATTTTTGCTCACCGTTGTTGTGATCATTTTGACCCCACAGGGTGAGATCTTGCATGGAACCACAGATCGAGGGAGATTAGCAATGGTCTTTTGTATGTCTTCCATTTCCTAATAATTGCTCCCACAGTTGATTTCTTCAAACCAAGCTGCTTACCTATTGCAGATTCAGTCTTCCCAGCCTGGTGCAGGTCTACAATTTTGTTTCTGGTGTCCTTTGACAGCTCTTTGGTCTTGGCCATAGTGGAGTTTGGAGTGTGACTGTTTGAGGTTGTGGACAGGTGTCTTTTATACTGATAACAAGTTCAAACAGGTTCCATTAATACAGGTAACGAGTGGAGGTAAAGAAGAAGTTACAGGTCTGTGAGAGCCAGACATCTTGCTTGTTTGTAGGTGACCAAGTACTTATTTTCCACCATAATTTGCAAATAAATTCATTAAAAATCATACAATGTGATTTTCTGGATTTTTTTCTCATTTTGTCTGTCATAGTTGAAGTGTACCTATGATGAAAATTACAGGCCTCTCTCATCCTTTTAAGTGGGAGAACTTGCACAATTGGTGGCTGACTAAATACTTTTTTGCCCACCTGTATATATACATAATATGATATTTGAAATGTCTTTATTCTTTTGAAATTTTTGTATGTGTAATGTACATTTGTACATTTATTTATTATATATTTCACTTGCTTTGGCAATGTCAACACATTTTACCCATGCCAATAAAGCCCTTAAATTGAATTGAATTGAGAGAGGGAGATAGAGAGAGACAGAGAGAGAGAAAGAGAGAGAGATGATGGTAAAGGCTGTGTCTGGTTTTAGACTAATTAAATTGATGAATGAGCTCTGAATATTTCATCACAACCTCCCAGCCAATCAGTAAAACACAAACGAACATTGTGATGAATGGCTGAAGCTTTCCTGCATAGATAAGACCTGCTTATATCCATTAGCAGCTCTGTGATGCTGGTCTGAATGACTGAACAGAGAACACCTCTATTTTTGAAGTACAAGTAGTCACCAGCAGAGGGCATTATACATCTCTGTCTCTCTGTGTGTGTCTCTCTGTGTGTCTCTCTCTCTCTGTGTGTGTCTCTCTGTGTGTCTCTCTCTGTGTGTGTGTGTGTGTGTGTGTGTGTGTGTGTGTGTGTGTGTGTGTGTGTGTGTGTGTGTGTGTGTGTGTGTGTGTGTGTGTGTGTGTGTGTGTGTGTGTGTGTGTGTGTGTGTGTGTCTCTCTCTCCGTGTGTATCTCTCTCTCCGTGTGTGTGTGTGTGTGTGTGTCTTTCTCTGTGTGTGTGTGTGTGTGTGTGTGTGTGTGTGTGTGTGTGTGTGTGTGTGTGTCTCTGTGTGTGTGTGTGTGTGTGTGCCTCTCTCTCTCTCTCTCCCTTTCCCTCTATGTGAATGTGCACGAGTCTCTCTCACCGGTGTCTTCAGAGGTCAGCAGCTGGGTATGAGGGTCTGTCTCCGTGGGGGACTTGACAGGGGTGGTCGACTCTGGCGTCTCGAACGCTCCGTCAGAGTCTGAGCTCCTATAGGACAGAGAGAGAGACGCAGTATCACTGTAGACCTCATAAAGGACCATGGTGTGAAGGGGAGGAGACATGACACCACCAGGGTCTCATTTTCACTGGAACGATAAGTCCACAAAGTAGAAGATGTAAAAATCTATGAGATCCAATAACAGTACGATACTCCAGAACATCACAGCATCAGAAACTAGTTACTAAATCATTCAGATCCAATAACAGTACGATACCCCAGAACATCACAGCATCAGAAACTAGTTACTAAATCATTCAGATCCAATAACAGTACGATACCCCAGAACATCACAGCATCAGAAACTAGTTACTAAATCATTCAGATCCAATAACAGTACGATACCCCAGAACATCACAGCATCAGAAACTAGTTACTAAATCAATCAGATCCAATAACAGTACGATACCCCAGAACATCACAGCATCAGAAACTAGTTACTAAATCATTCAGATCCAATAACAGTACGATACCCCAGAACATCACAGCATCAGAAACTAGTTACTAAATCAATCAGATCCAATAACAGTACGATACCCCAGAACATCACAGCATCAGAAACTATTTACTAAATCAATCAATCAATCAATCAATCAAAACAATTGCACAGCTCAGTGAACTCATACATCGTCAGGGCTTTAGACTGCCCGAGTGACACCAGGGAATCCAAACAGAACCAGGGAATGCAAACAGAACCAGGGAATCCAAACGGAACCTGGGAATCCAAACAGAACCTGGGAATCCAAACAGAACCAGGGAATCCAAACAGAACCAGGGAATCCAAACAGAACCTGGGAATCCAAACAGAACCAGGGAATCCAAACGGAACCTGGGAATCCAAATGGAACTAATGTTAATGTAAGTTATTCCAAAAATGTGGAACTAAAAGCGGATTTACTTAATTCCGTGGAGACCCTTTGGGACCTCAAGAGTTAACCAACCCTGTGAACGGGTTTGGTATCTCATTATTTTATACGTTAGCAATGAAGTTCGGTATGTTGGAAGCTTTGTGTAATAGGGCTTTGTAAACAGACAGGGAGTAATGGAGTGATCTACGGGACTTTAGTGAGGTTCAGCTATTGATACAGGCAGCAGTGAGGAGTATTAAAAGGGCCACCTGTGATGAAACTAATGGTGCTTTGGTAGATGGCATACAAAGGGTTAAGAGTAGTGGCTGCTGCAATCTGGTAAAATGGTGTCACCATAATCAAGAACTGGCAGGAAAAGTAGACTGAACAATCTACTTCCTGCTATTTAGGGAGAGGAAAGATCTATTTAAAAAAAAAAATATATATATATATATATATATATTTTGAACTAGCTCATCCGTATGTTTTTAAAACATGAAATCTTTGTCAATCCAGATATTTGTAGGCGGGAAAGTGATTGATGGGAGAACCATCCAGTGAATAAATATGTAGTTAATCTGGAAAATTCTGGAAAGAATGAGAGAAAAACATGTATATAGTCTTTCCCATGAGAACATGTTTCAAACCAACCAGGGCTTTCTGTAAGGTAACAAGGTCAGATTGAAGCACAAACAGCCTAGTCAACAGTTGGATCAATATAACAGTGTCGTGTTCATACAGATGAATATTACTTTTTCTTTTTCTTAAATAGACCGATATTATTTCTATAAACAGTAAAGACCCCTACAGAATACCTTTCATAATATCCAGAAGACTAAAATGAACACAGTCAGAGATACTACACATTGAGTCCTGCCTCACAGATCATTTTCAAACCAGGCCGACATCAGCAGACTATTGTAAGTCGCTCTGGATAAGAGCGTCTGCCAAATGACTTAAATGTAAATGTAAATGTAGAATGTGATGGTCAACAGTGTTGAAGATCTTGGAACGGGGTATAAATGAGGCAGCTCAAACATCTTTTATGATCCATTTAAAACATATCATCTATAACCAGCTGAAACAGTGTTATGTCCTGGTCTATAACCAGCTGAAACAGTGTTACGTCCAGGTCTATAACCAGCTGAAACAGTGTCATGGACAGGTCTATAACCAGCTGAAACAGTGTTATGTCCTGGTCTATAACCAGATGGAACCTAAAACCAGCTGAAACAGTGTTATGTCCAGGTCTATAACCAGCTGAAACAGTGTTATGTCCAGGTCTATAACCAGCTGAAACAGTGTTATGTCCTGGTCCATAACCAGCTGGAACCTAAAACCAGCTGAAACAGTGTTATGTCCAGGTCTATAACCAGGTCTATAACCAGCTGAAACAGTGTTATGTCCTGGTCTATAACCAGCTGAAACAGTGTTATGTCCAGGTCTATAACCAGCTGAAACAGTGTTATGTCCAGGTCTATAACCAGCTGAAACAGTGTTATGTCCAGGTCTATAACCAGGTCTATAACCAGCTGAAACAGTGTTATGTCCAGGTCTATAACCAGGTCTATAACCAGCTGAAACAGTGTTATGTCCAGGTCTATAACCAGCTGAAACAGTGTTATGTCCAGGTCTATAACCAGGTATATAACCAGCTGAAACAGTGTTATGTCCAGGTCTATAACCAGCTGAAACAGTGTTATGTCCAGGTCTATAACCAGCTGAAACAGTGTTATGTCCAGGTCTATAACCAGCTGAAACAGTGTTATGTCCAGGTCTATAACCAGGTCTATAACCAGCTGAAACAGTGTTATGTCCAGGTCTATAACCAGCTGAAACAGTGTTATGTCCAGGTCTATAACCAGCTGAAACATTGTTATGTCCTGGTCTATAACCAGCTGGAACCTAAAACCAGCTGAAACAGTGTTATGTCCAGGTCTATAACCAGGTCTATAACCAGCTGAAACAGTGTTATGTCCAGGTCTATAACCAGGTCTATAACCAGCTGAAACAGTGTTATACCCAGGTCTATAACCAGTTGAAACAGTGTTATGTCCAGGTCTATAACCAGCTGAAACATTGTTATGTCCTGGTCTATAACCAGCTGGAACCTAAAACCAGCTGAAACAGTGTTATGTTCAGGTCTAAAACCAGGTCTATAACCAGCTGAAACAGTGTTATGTCCTGGTCTATAACCAGGTATATAACCAGCTGAAACAGTGTTATGTCCAGGTCTATAAACCAGCTGAAACAGTGTTATGTCCAGGTCTATAACCAGGTCTATAACCAGCTGAAACAGTGTTATGTCCAGGTCTATAACCAGCTGAAACAGTGTTATGTCCAGGTCTATAACCAGCTGAAACAGTGTTATGTCCAGGTCTATAACCAGCTGAAACAGTGTTATGTCCAGGTCTATAACCAGGTCTATAACCAGCTGAAACAGTGTTATGTCCAGGTCTATAACCAGCTGAAACAGTTTTATGTCCAGGTCTATAACCAGCTGAAACATTGTTATGTCCTGGTCTATAACCAGCTGGAACCTAAAACCAGCTGAAACAGTGTTATGTCCAGGTCTAAAACCAGGTCTATAACCAGCTGAAACAGTGTTATGTCCTGGTCTATAACCAGCTGAAACAGTGTTATGTCCTGGTCTATAACCAGGTCTATAACCAGCTGAAACAGTGTTATGTCCAGGTCTATAACCAGCTGAAACAGTTTTATGTCCAGGTCTATAACCAGCTGAAACAGTGTTATGTCCAGGTCTATAACCAGGTCTATAACAAGCTGAAACAGTGTTATGTCCTGGTGTATAACCAGCTGAAACAGTGTTATGTCCTGGTCTATAACCAGCTGAAACAGTGTTATGTCCTGGTCTATAACCAGAATGGTGTATATTTAGAATAGAAAGACAAGTTTAATTAGATCTTAGCTTACAGTTGGTCAGTGATTCCAACACTTTGGAAATGCAAGATCATATGGAAATTTGACAGTAGTTATCGAAGTCAGAAGGATCTGAATTCCGGGGAGGTTACCTGCTTCCCAGATCTTAGGGAGAACACCAGAATACCAGGGGGAGTACACCTGCTTCCCAGATCTTAGGGAGAACACCAGAATACCAGGGGAGGCCATCCACTTCCCAGATCTTAGGGAGAACACCAGAAAACCAGGGGTGGCCATCCGCTTCCCAGATCTTAGCGAGAACACCAGAATACCAGGGGAGGACACCGGCTTCCCAGATCTTAGCGAGAACACCAGAATACCAGGGGAGGCCATCCGCTTCCCAGATCTTAGCGAGAACACCAGAATACCAGGGGAGGACACCTGCTTCCCAGATATTAGGGAGAACACCAGAATACCAGGGGAGGCCATCCGCTTCCCAGATCTTAGCGAGAACACCAGAATACCAGGGGGAGGACACCTGCTTCACAGATCTTAGGGAGAACACCAGAATACCAGGGGAGGCCATCTGCTTCCCAGATCTTAGCGAGAACACCAGAATAACAGGGGGAGGACACCTGCTTCCCAGATCTTAGCGAAAGCACCAGAATACCAGGGGAGGCCATCCACTTCCCAGAGCTTAGTGAGAACACCAGAATACCAGGGGAGGACACTTGCTTCCCAGATCTTAGCGAGAACACCAGAATACCAGGGGAGGACACCTGCTTCCCAGATCTTAGCGAGAACACCAGAATACCAGGGGAGGACACCTGCTTCCCAGATCTTAGCGAAAGCACCAGAATACCAGGGGAGGCCATCCACTTCCCAGATCTTAGGGAGAACACCAGAATACCAGGGGAGGACACCTGCTTCCCAGATCTTAGGGAGAACACCAGAATACCAGGGGAGGACACCTGCTTCCCAGGTCTTAGGGAGAACACCAGAATACCAGGGGAGGACACCTGCTTCCCAGATCTTAGGGAGAACACCAGAATACCAGGGAGGACACCTGCTTCCCAGATCTTAGGGAGAACACCAGAATACCAGGGGGAGGACACCTGCTTTCCAGGTCTTAGGGAGAACACCAGAATACCAGGGGAGGACACCTGCTTCCCAGATCTTAGGGAGAACACCAGAATACCAGGGGAGGACACCTGCTTCCCAGATCTTAGGGAGAACACCAGAATACCAGGGGAGGACACCGGCTTCCCAGATCTTAGGGAGAACACCAGAATACTGGGGGAGGCCATCCGCTTCCCAGATCTTAGCGAGAACACCAGAATACTGGGGGAGGCCATCCGCTTCCCAGATCTTAGCGATGACATCAGAAACAATTGACAAGTAAAAAATATAACTCAGTGGTTCTGCAGTTGAGTGGAGCAGAGGGCTGCAGTTAGGAGGGGCCAAGTGAATCAGCCTCTATGGATTTAACATCAATCTGTACTGCAGTTATAAGGAATCAAGTGAATCAACTCCTATGGTTTTAAACTGCAGTTAGAAGGAATCAAGTGAATCAGCTCTTATGGTTTTATACTGCAGTTAGAAGGAATCAAGTGAATCAGCTCCTATGTTTTATTACTGCAGTTAGAAGGAATCAAGTGAATCAGCTCCTATGGTTTTAAACTGCAGTTTTAAGTGAATCCAGTGAATCAACTCCTATGTTTTTATACTGCAGTTGGAAGTGAATCAAGTGAATCAGCTCCTATGGTTTTATTCTACAGTTAGAAGTGAATCAAGTGAATAAGCTCCTATAGTTTAATACTGCCGTTAGACAGAATCAAATGAATCAGCTCCTATAGTTTAATTTAATTATACAGTTAGAAGTGAAACAGTCCTTATGGTTTTACATTAGTCTTTAGCAAATAACTAGTACATCATAGACATCTAAGGGTTATCCTGAAAACAAAGTATGTTAGTCTGTTAGTGCATCGTCCTCTACAATCTGTTCTGAGGTGACTAAAAAGAACAACTGACCAACTGACCACCTGACCACCTGACCACCTGACCACCCGACCACCCGACCACCCGACCACCCGACCACCCGACCACCCGACCACCCGACCACCCGACCACCCGACCACCCGACCACCCGACCACCTGACCACCTGACCACCTGACCACCCGACCACCCGAAGGGATTCAACGAGCAACAGAAAGGGAAAGGGGGATACCTGGTCAGGAGGTCATGAGAACACAGACACTACAGCCAGTCTACAGAACACAGACACTACAGCCAGTCTACAGAACAATAGACACTACAGCCAGTCTACAGAACAATAGACACTACAGCCAGTCTACAGAACACAGACACTACAGCCAGTCTACAGAACACAGACACTACAGCCAGTCTACAGAACAATAGACACTACAGCCAGTCTACAGAACACAGACACTACAGCCAGTCTACAGAACAATAGACACTACAGCCAGTCTACAGAACAATAGACACTACAGCCAGTCTACAGAACAATAGACACTACAGCCAGTCTACAGAACAATAGACACTACAGCCAGTCTACAGAACAATAGACACTACAGCCAGTCTACAGGACACAGACACTACAGCCAGTCTACAGAACAATAGACACTACAGCCAGTCTACAGAACAATAGACACTACAGCCAGTCTACAGAACAATAGACACTACAGCCAGTCTACAGAACAATAGACACTACAGCCAGTCTACAGAACAATAGACACTACAGCCAGTCTACAGAACAATAGACACTACAGCCAGTCTACAGAACAATAGACACTACAGCCAGTCTACAGAACAATAGACACTACAGCCAGTCTACAGAACACAGACACTACAGCCAGTCTACAGAACACAGACACTACAGCCAGTCATCAGAACACAGACACTACAGCCAGTCTACAGAACACAGACACTACAGCCAGTCTACAGAACACAGACACTACAGCCAGTCTACAGAACACAGACACTACAGCCAGTCATCAGAACACAGACACTACAGCCAGTCTACAGAACAATAGACACTACAGCCAGTCTACAGAACACAGACACTACAGCCAGTCATCAGAACACAGACACTACAGCCAGTCATCAGAACACAGACACTACAGCCAGTCTACAGAACACAGACACTACAGCCAGTCATCAGAACACAGACACTACAGCCAGTCTACAGAACACAGACACTACAGCCAGTCTACAGAACACAGACACTACAGCCAGTCTCCTTCCACCATGACTGTGTTGGTCTTTTGACTATCTTCATTATGAATGTGGGCTGTAGTATAATGGACAACTAGTCATGGCTAGTGGTTGGGTAGGAACTGACCCAGCTGTCATGGTGTTGGTAACCCTGTTGTTACCATCATAGCATCAGACCAGAATATTTACTGCAGGTTGTTACCATCACAGCATCAGACCAGAATATTTACTGCAGGTTGTAACCATCACAGCATCAGACCAGAATATTTACTGCAGGTTGTAACCATCACAGCATCAGACCAGAATATTTACTGCAGGTTGTAACCATCACAGCATCAGACCAGAGTATTTACTGCAGGTTGTAACCATCACAGCATCAGACCAGAATATGTACTGCAGGTTGTAACCATCACAGCATCAGACCAGAATATTTACTGCAGGTTGTAACCATCACAGCACCGGGTAGACCAGAGTATTTACTGCAGGTTGTAACCATCACAGCATCAGACCAGAATATGTACTGCAGGCTGTAACCACCACAGCATCAGACCAGAGTATTTACTGCAGGTTGTAACCATCAGCAGCATCAGACCAGAATATGTACTGCAGGTTGTAACCATCACAGCATCAGACCAGATGATTTACTGCAGGTTGTAACCATCACAGCATCAGACCAGAAGATTTACTGCAGGTTGTTACCATCACAGCATCAGACCAGAATATTTACTGCAGGTTGTAACCATCACAGCATCAGACCAGAGTATTTACTGCAGGTTGTAACCATCACAGCATCAGACCAGAATATGTACTGCAGGTTGTAACCATCACAGCATCAGACCAGAATATTTACTGCAGGTTGTAACCATCACAGCATCAGACCAGAGTATTTACTGCAGGTTGTAACCATCACAGCATCAGACCAGAATATGTACTGCAGGTTGTAACCATCACAGCATCAGACCAGAATATTTACTGCAGGTTGTAACCATCACAGCATCAGACCAGAAGATTGTTACCATCACAGCATCAGACCAGAAGATTTTCCTCCATTGTTCAATAAAACAGATGTGGAGAAAGAAGCTCCCTCCTCTTCCTCTGCAGCCACCAGGCTGACACACACACACACACACACACACACACACACACACACACACACACACACACACACACGCTAATCATCAGATAACATGACGAGTTAAGGGGGAGAACTGGGGGAATCAGGGGAAGTCAGTCACACCCCACTGTGAGCATGGAGACAGATTAAATAATCATGAATACGGATCCATAACAACCAGACAGACAGACAAGGGTCCAGACACACCACCCTGAAACACACCACTCACACTCACACACACACTCACACACACACACACACCACACACTCACAGGAACACATGGATCAGACAACAGCAGGATAATATGAGCCCCTGTTAATTCAACCTGCTGTCATTACAGACATCGGTCGATGGCAGGGTAGAAAATAAAAAAACCTGTTCAATGATCTGGACTTCCCCTGGGGCAGGTCACAGCAGAGATGGAGGACAAGGAGAAGTCCTCTGTGATGTTCTTTTCCCATAAAATCTGCATCTTCTACATTTCCATAGTAAATGAAAGCTGAACTGTTTTTCAGTGACAGCGAGTTGGGTATCTGTGCTATTCTACATGAAGAACGAGGCTATGGCCTCTATGTCAGTAGGACCTCTATGTCAGTAGGACCTCTATGTCAGTAGGACCTCTATGTCAGTAGGACCTCTATGTCAGTAGGACCTCTATGTCAGTATAACCTCTATGTCAGTAGACCTCTATGTCAGTATGACCTCTATGTCAGTAGGACCTCTATGTCAGTAGGACCTCTATGTCAGTAGGACCTCTATGTCAGTAGGACCTCTATGTCAATATGTCTACAAGCTACATAAATGTCAAACTACCTTCCAAATTCATCATAATATTGCCCTTCAGTAGTAATTTAAGAGTTATGGGATAGGAACAGTTTGTAGCCCCAGTGCAGTGCCAGTGAAAGACAGTGACATTGTAATCCCTGTCTCCTCCAGCAGGATTAGGCTAACTACAACCAGGGATTTGGGCATCACACCACACTACAAATCTGGAATCAAGTGATTGCTGGGTATTCCACTAGGATCTGAAGCACTGCCTATAGAATGATCCATACAGACAAACAGGCATAATCCATAGGATCAATAGTAACCATTATCCATAGTAACCATACTACATATGATCCATAGTAACCATTATACATAGTAACCATACTACATAGGATCCATAGTAACCATTATCCATAGTAACCATACTACATAGGATCAATAGTAACCATTATCCATAGTAACCATACTACATAGGATCAATAGTAACCATACTACATAGGATCCATAGTAACCATTATACATAGTAACCATACTACATAGGATCCATAGTAACCATTATCCATAGTAACCATACTACATAGGATCCATAGTAACCATACTACATAGGATCAATAGTAACCATTATCCATAGTAACCATACTACATAGGATCCATAGTAACCATACTACATAGTATCCATAGTAACCATACTACACAGGATCCATATTAACCATACGACATAGGATCCATAGTAACCATGATCCATAGTAACCATACTACACAGGATCCATAGTAACCATACGACATAGGATCCATAGTAACCATACTACATAGGATCCATAGTAACCATGATCCATAGTAACCATACTACACAGGATCCATAGTAACCATATGACATAGGATCCATAGTAACCATACTACATAGGATCCATAGTAACCATACTACATAGGATCCATAGTAACCATAATCCAATGGATCCATAGTAACCATACTACACAGGATCCATAGTAACCATACGACATAGGATCCATAGTAACCATAATCCAATGGATCCATAGTAACCATACTACACAGGATCCATAGTAACCATACTACATAGGATCCATAGTAACCATACTACATAGGATCCACAGTAACCATAGTAACCACAATCCATAGGATCCATACTAACCATAATCCATAGTAACTAGGACTCATTGTAACCATAATCCTCTGTAAACAGGATCTATAGTAACCACAATCCATAGTACCCAGAATCCATAGTACCCAGAATCCATAGTAACCAGAATCCATAGCAACCCAACTCCTTTGGATTAAGGTGTTCAACAGGAACTCTCTCCCTTACCAAGCAATAACTGAACATATTTGAAAAGGCCAATAAGTTTTATTGTTTTGACATTAGGCCAAGGTGATATAGGTCTAGCTCAGTGGTTCGACACTAATTTGCCGAGGTAATTAGCAGCTGTTTAGCAGCCCAGTCTATGCTAAAGAGGACATGTCACATTGTGTATGACACCATGGTAACCTGGAGATGCTAGCCCAGCGCTGTCTGTTCCGCTGTGGTTAAGAACTCAAACTGCTGGCAAAGCCGTCCTCGCGGCCAACACACACGCACACACGCACGCACGCACGCATTCAGTCACCTACAACGTAAAACTTTTTCCGGATTAACTACATAATATCGACCGAAACATGGCAAACGTTGTTTGGAATCAATCCTCAAGGTGTTTTTTCACATATCTCTTCATTGATATGCAGTTCGTGGAAGCTTGCTTTCCTCTCTGTATCCCATGGAAAAATACTGGCAGGTGACTTTTGCGCACCAATTTCGGCGCAGGACACCGGGCGGACACGTGGTAAATGTGGTCTCTTATGGTCAATCTTCCAATGA